>NW_013667881.1:52204-62717 GCF_000517525.1 Limulus polyphemus | reverse complement strand
ATATTATTACAAGTGTTTATAGTTTATAATTTAAACCTCATGCTGTTTAGCCCACAATTTGTTGTAAAGTACAAACCTTCAGTAACCTACTGTTAGTTCTTAGGAAAGGTGGTATCATTAACTACAGTAATAAACACAGCAATATTTCACCGTTTTGTTTACATACATTCCTTTCTACTGGTCCTTGTTAAGATAGCATAACTGTAGTTGGTCACAATATGGTTATCACTGAAAGCTGAACCTCCGAAGGACGATGTCAGGCTAACAGTTAGACTGCTAAGTAATGGAAGATATTACATTTGTTAGGACATTATCATTTGTTCACTTGGTATGAAGCGAATAGGTTTCAAAATTTCATAGCACACAAAATTGGTTCCAGTTTTAATGAGTTTATCTTAGTTATTAGTAGGATTAGCTTTGTATCCAGACCTATTCTGAAGATGAAAGTTTATCTTAGTTATTAGTAGGATTAGCTTTGTATCCAGACCTATTCTGAAGATGAAAGTTTATCTTAGTTATTAGTACGATTAGCTTTGTATCCACACCTATTCTGAAGATGAAAGTTTATCTTGGTTATTAGTAGGATTAGCTTTG
Source organism: Limulus polyphemus (assembly GCF_000517525.1). Taxonomy (NCBI): domain Eukaryota; kingdom Metazoa; phylum Arthropoda; class Merostomata; order Xiphosura; family Limulidae; genus Limulus; species Limulus polyphemus. The sequence continues at coordinate 62,123 of NW_013667881.1, read as the reverse complement.
TATCCACACCTATTCTGAAGATGAAAGTTTATCTTGGTTATTAGTAGGATTAGCTTTGTATCCACACCTATTCTGAAGATGAAAGTTTATCTCGATTCCTGCAAGATTTTACAAGTTTCAGCAATAAATAGACTTCCATGCTGCATTATTTAATAAAAATGTTAAGATTTTGTTTTTTAAATATGATATCCCATAATTTTTTTTCTTATTGTTGGTGGTCATGAGCCATCTTGATAAAAACCAATGAAATTAATCAGTTTCAAAGCATGTATATGTAAACTTGAGCCATTTAGGCTTATCAAGATGAGAAGGCTATGTAAAAAAAACTAGCATCAGTGAAGATTCTTGCCTCGTTAAGGACTGTAATAATTATATGTGTGTGATGTTTTCCCTGTTTATTGTAAAGTTTGGCTATGTCGGAAATGCAGCTGTGTTCTATGTAAATGAAGTTGAGCAAGCAAATGGACTAAAGAAATTGAATGGAATTATCACAACACCTAGTGGTTTTAAGGTGAGTAGGAAGTTGTTTTCTTAAGCTATAAAAGTTCAATAATTGATTTGTTAGGTAGGTACTGTGTTGGGATCTTAGAATGGAAACATTTACATTAGCCTGTTAGTAATAAAATATACTGCTTGATTTAGTCACTGTTGTAACAGAAAAATGTTTATATTTGTAGAAAGTGCTGAAAATGAGGAACATCATAATAAAGCTATTGATAGGTGTCTGCTATGTCTCCAAGAAATTTGTTAATGAGTGAAAATTTTTTGTTGAAGAATGTGCGTGTCAGTAAACCTAATATTTATTATAAAAGTCGTATGAAATTGCATTTTTTATCATATTGCTGTTATTGGTTTCAAGTCAGAGGAATGTAAAATAGCAGTAAATTTATGGGCTTATAATGATAAAAATCAGATTTTGATACCTGTGGTGGGCAGAGCACAGATAGCCCATTGTATAGCTTTGTGTGTTTAACTACAACAAGCAGTACCAGAACTCATCAGTTGGGCTGGACGATGAGTGATTAAATTTTATTTGAAACACTTCTCCAGAGAAGAAGAATAACTTTAAAATGTTTTAACTGATTTTTATACATGAGAAACTTGTGTTAGCGAAAAGTTTTTTAAGACCAGTTAATTTGTATAAAAATGTAGCATTACTTCAGGTAAACATTTTGCTAAGAATCTTTTATTATGTAAACCTTTTAATTGTGTGGCTAATATTAGTTTTTTCATTGTAGCAAGTACAAATCTTATTCTAGAGTTGGACCATCAGTTCTGTGATTTTGCTATCTAAGAACTAGACAAAAGAAAACTATGATCAATCAGCAATTTTGTTACACATGAGAAGCTCATTTTCAGATACATTATGCCATAATTTGTCTAGCTTGTTGAACATTTTTGTCATGTGTATATATATACACTAGTATCTTTTGTATACAAAAATAATGATCATCCATTTATTTTTAAATTGAATTCTTTATCTACCTGTTCTTATAATTTGAAAATACATGGTTTACAAAATAGAACAATCTTTTAATCTTCCCCCCAACTGAATTAATTTAACCCTCTCACTTTGGGCAGGTCAAAGTGCACATGCCACTGTTTCGTAGCGTTACATTCAAAATTTAATTAAACTACTTTATTATTATCGTATATGAATAAACTTTGTATACAAGCATTGTTAATAAATCAAATTTTAATATTATATAAGTTGTATTATATTATTTTATAAGGAAATATTTTAAAAAAATCTGTAATCTCCCCCTAGTAGGAGAATTGTGATATTTGCTCTGTAGGTCTTCCATCTTCTCTAATATATTTGCCACTTCCCTGAGAAGCACAGAATTTAATGTAAATTACTCGTTATAAAAAAGATATTACTGAGGCAAAGCATAATTTTTATAGCTTTCAATCTTGTTTGTTTACGGAGTCATAAACTAGAAAATTAGACCCACTTGCCATGCTCACCTGTTACATCCCCTCTTTCACAAATTGTCAAAAGTTCTCTCTCTGACATTTTATACTATATTGTTTATAACCAATAGAATGCCAAAATCTTAATTTATCAAGTTATGTATTATATTATATTGTTTTCTGTACAGAGAATTGTCTATTTTGCCTCCAGTTTGAAACTTTGTCTAATGGCATTCACATCAACTAGCTTAGCTAAATTTTTAATGGCTCTTATCTTGTATTCAAAAAGCCAGAAAAATTATGATAGTTATAGGACATTGTGTGTTGGTTTGTGTTCTTAGTGGCATTATTTAATAGAACATAAATTATTTAGTGTAGTAGTATCATTAGTATAACAAAAGTAGGGTTAAGTTTCATCAATAGTTGAGAACAAAAAAATAAAATAAATGAAGAGGTGAGTATTATATTTCTTGTTTTTCATGTGCATTCTTTATTCATTATTATAAAAGTAACTAAAATGTAAAAATAAGAAACTTGTTAGATTAGATTAGGTAAGATAATGAAAAGTTATTCATGAGATATGCTCATGTATTATGTAATTCGATACAGTAACATGAGGTGCGTGTTTGCCAAGTGATTTACAATTTGTGGCAGGATTATTAGTTAGACACAGTTCAAATGGCAGTAAAACAATACAGTAAAGTAGAAGCAGATATCTACTGTTACAATCTTTAATTTATTTAGGATAAATAGTTATAGTTTTGTGTTACAATTTGTAGCCATTCTAGAAAGAAAGAAAATTTAGATGTATTTCTTATTTTTATATGGGTGTTATTTAATGGGTGTTGAGTTAAGGTATAGAAAATAACAGACAAAATTTAAAGTTTTATTGAAAAAAAAAGTTTGATATTTATCTAGCAAATTTTAGAGATTACACAAATGAAATTTCACAGTTTTCAGATAAAGGTATTTTTAATTTTAACATGAAAATCACTTTGTACTTGGAGCAGTCAACACTTTGACTTCTTATATTAATGGACAAAATATTAGCAAAACTACTTAATTAACAGATCTTGATTTTATGTCTACAAAAGACTTGTAATGTTTACTGAAAGCTTGTCAAATTTTATGAAGATACAAAACACATATTAAAAGCTATAGTATGGGTTCATGAACTTGGTTGAATCAACCAAGCTCTTAGAGAGAGTGTGTTAATGAAAAATCATTAAAAAAAGTAAATTTGGTTTATCTATATACACACACACACACACACACACATATATATAACTACAGATTATACATGTTATAACAAGAATTTTAAAATCTTTCATAGATGAGCATATATTGCCAAAGGTGCCCTCCTCCTGTTTGTACGTTAAATGATGAAACACAGGAAAAAATCAAGGTCAGTATATTATTTACCTCTCCCGAACATTGTACGTAATGTTTAACGAATAAAGTATAAACCAGTCACTTCATGTAAAAAGCATTAAAATGAAAGTATGTAGAGAAATTATTTTAAAAATATTACAATTGTGTTTTCAATGAATACTTATAATTGAAGGAGGAAATACAACAATAGGTGAGGGATTCACAACTAGTTTCTATAATTTCCTCAGGTACAAAATCTCCTTACAGTTGTTGTATCTGAATGTGATGGATCAAGTAAAGAAAGATGTTTAATTGTAGTAATTTCTAATGGTTCAATTGTGGAAAGGTTTCTGTAACCTCCAATTTTTAACAACGTGTTTTATTTACCGAATTTGTAGAATTATATAAACTTTATGAGTATGATGTGGATATGAAGGGATACCAACTGTAAGTAGAAAAACAATGAATTCAACAAAAAAATACTCAGTTGTCATTTATCTCAGTTGTGCATAACTTTTAGTATATGGTATATGGTATTCTGTATTTCAGGTGTGCATGAGCAATCGTTATGATGTAGCACAGAAACTCTTAAACCTAAGCAATTTTTATTGTGATTCAGGTAAGAGGATCCATTTATTATATACGGTGAAGTTAAGGGAGAATATATTGGGGTTCTTGATGAGTTGAAGAATCAAGTTTTTATTTTACAAGAGCTAATAATATACGCTATAAAACTTGTGTACATAACATGTCAGGTCGTTTTATAAACAGTTTTAGTGTAAGTCATATAAAGGGGTTGCTTAGCGTTTAAAAACTTTTTCAGTGTATTTAAAAAACAAATCCATGTCATGTGTTTTGTATTTATTATTGATTTAATAACACTATACAGTTTTAGTTGAGCTACAGAAAAGCATTCCTGATTATAGATAATAAGATAATCAAGTAACTGTGAAATTAACCTGTTAAATAAACACTTTCAAGCATCTTTGCTTGTGTTCTCGAAGAAGAAGAAGAATTAGTTCTTATGTTTCTGTTTATCTTTTTATTAATTAATCAATATCAGTAAATCCTTTCATAAATTAACTTTAAAATAGTTAGATGTATTAAAGATAACATGACATTACTAGCTCTGGTTGCCTCACTTTAGATGGAAAGGAATGGTTTTGTTATTTCTGCAAAACAGGTCACATAATTATCTCCTTTTTTAATTAAGTAATATTAAAATCAAGTTTTGTCATGGTTGTGCTCATAGTTTTATTAGATCAATATATATAACGTAAAGTTGAATATGCACGGAAGTCACAAACTGACTTTTCATAAGAGTGGTAATGAAGATCCTGATTCTACTATGACTTGTAATAATGTTGAGTTAAAGAGGTTTATAAGTTACAGGGATTATTATTATTATATTATATTGAATCATCTACTGAAAAAATAATTAGCTTTAGCTGGTTTGGCCCTTTTTTTTTTTCTGTTATTAGTTAGACTACATATTTTGTTGAAAACATCTATCAGGTACAACTTTGTAAATATTAACTTCAGCCATCTTGGTGTAACCCTTTAGTCATATACTCTTTTTTCAGTCATATCACACACAAAATCATCACCAGATAATTCAGGCTCTGAATCATCATCAGCTTACACAAGCTCATTTGTTTCCAAGTGTGAAAACATTGGAGTGATTTTATGCCATTTTGGGTCTTTTTTTCACACAAAAATTAAACAGTTTTCAACTGCAAACATTACCAATGTTTTCAATAACAACATATACCATGTTTAATACAGTCAGTGGCTGAGATTGTCATCTGTGCAAATTAGGCTTTGTCTGTTGATTTTGTGTGCTCGTTTCACATTTCTAGCACATTGCGTGGTCACCGTACAGTGACAGGTACTCCTAAACAATTATAGGCCTATTAGGTGATGTACTCTTAGGGTGGAATTTTGTCATTTTATTAACTATTTGAAAATATACTAACACGTGTACAGAATATCTAATGATATTTAATTTCAAGAAAATGAGAACTTAATGTACCAGCTTCTAGGAAATTTTCAGTTTTAGGTCTTTTTCAAAGCTGCTAGTACATTGATTGTTCTACTTATAATTGTTTCTGTTATTTTTTTTATATTTATTTTGTAATATGTTAAAAGTTATTTGAATGATCAACATGTTTTACATAAAAAAATTCCTAATAATAATTTCAAAAACTGAAACTAACAGGTCTGAAAACAGAAGGAATCTATGCTCCCCTCAGTAGGTTTAATATATTTAGTGCTGTTGTTCGTATAATCAAAGAACACATTCCAGAGGTGAGTTATAATCTTGTTTTGTATGATTATATTAACTAAAATATATTGTTTATAGTTTAGTGACTTTTTTTTTTTAATTTTAATATATTGCCCCTAATTAATTCCCCCAGGGACATTGCAAACTGCAAAGGGGTGGTGGTGCTAATTATTGTAATTTTGCTGTTCCGGATTCTATTTTTCACATGTGATTTATTGATTTCAATACTAATATGTGTACGTGTTTTTTTTTTAAAATTAAAATTATAGTAATAAAAGCACATTATATGTTGGATTACTATTGCTGTTACACAGAGTAAGCTTCATAAAAATACTGGGAATGGGGGGATAATTAGAGAGGGAGCATTAATTAGGGGCAATGCGGTAAGTGTTTCATGTACAGTTAAGTTAATTCTGCCCTAAGTTCAAAATTCCACTATTCAGTTAAAATATCTACAGAATGTTATTGTTCTTCCACACGTTGAAAAACACCCTTCAGAATTGTCGTTGATTCAATAAAACGGATTTATTTATTTAATTTTATTCATGAAAAAGTTTAGCATACTCCTAACCCAAATATTAGTGTTTATGAATTTTCTGAAATTTTTTTTCCAACATAATTCAACACTCTTATCTTCCTAGCAGGAAAGTAAATAGTTTTGAGTAAAAGAGTGCTGATTTAAGCCCTGTAACTTCAATATAAGTGTAGTTTTATTTTGAATTTAGCCAAGCAGTATTTATCAGCCTCAGTTGTCATGGTGTGTTGTGATTTGTCAACAACTTGAGACACAATTACGGTACTATTTTTCTTTAAGCTTAATAAATGCTGCCTTTATTATCTTATATTTCATTTCAATGTTTCAGTATCGAAGAAAAAGAATAGTTCTTTGTGGAACAAGATGGGACAGGCTTAGTTAGATCATTTTGCACTCAAATGTATTAAGTTTTGTTTCGCTGGCTAGGTTGTTGTTTGGTAAACTTGTTCACATTAAGTTGCATTGGTCGAGTAATTGCTTGAATGTAAAAGGATTATATATAATTCAACGTAAAACTGGTTTGAAATGTATTACATATATTAAATGTAACCTTCTGATGAAAAATGTAAACAAATAGTGAGGTTTGCTTATAATTTTGGTATGGTTAAAAAAAAAAGCTATTTTTATAACTTCGGTGATTGTAAACACAGTGAAACTGTATGTGGTGTTTTTGAATTGAAACAAAAATAAAACTTATAATATAAAACTATAAGAAAATTTTACAAGAACCTATGATGACAAAATCAATAATTAAAATTGTCAGCAAAGGTAAGTCTTTTTTAAATGTTAAAAACTTGTTAAAATGAAATATTTTTGAAGTTGCAAATTTATACAAATATCACATATAAAAATAATATATATGCAGAAGCTACATAATCTGTAGAAAGTTAATCTCAAGTTTAACAGTATTTTGTTCAGTAGTTTTTATTTTTGAAATGCAATAAAACAAATCATTCAATAGGTGCATTGAATCAATACATCCTGACATTTTAGAGTCAGTATGTTTTACATCGTACATTATCAGAACATGGTCAGTCATAAGAAACAAGTTATATCTGTTATTTCAGTCTTATAAGTCTAACATACCTTGTGTTTTGTCTTTAAAACTATGTTAATTCTGTGATCCAAAAACATTGTTATGAATCATGTACCCAAGAGGATACAGAAGAAACAAGGTATAAAAATTGATTCTGATAATGTAAAACTTTCTTTTGCTGAATGGTTCATGTTTTTTTGGTTAATTTTTGTAATGGTCGGTGGTTTACAAACAAATGTCTCATTAAGTTCCAAAGAATTATGTGTAAAATAAAAAAGCTAAACTACTCTTACTGCCTATTGGTGAGCAAGGCTTAAATGTATTTTTATTTTATTGTAAATTCTTTTACAGTTAGAGAAACTTGACCTGTCAGGCAACAAATTGAATCGCTTAGAACCTCTGTCCAGTCTAGTATCCACATGCAAAGAACTGAAAAGCTTGATCTTAGGGAATAACTGTGTGAGTTAATGTACCTTAACTGAGAATATTAGCAGTTTTTAAGTTTGTTACTTTGCATTTTTAACAGTTGTTTTTAAGATAGTTTTTAATGTATTTTGTAATATACATACTTAAATGTTTGTTATTTGTCTTGAAGATAATTTTTTATTTATTTATTTTGTAATATTCATATTTAAACTTAAAGATAGTTTTTATTTATTTATTTTGTAATATTCATATTTAAACTTAAAGATAGTTTTTTATTTATTTATTTTGTAATATTCATATTTAAACTTAGATAGTTTTTATTTATTTATTTTGTAATATTCATATTTAAACTTAAAGATAGTTTTTTATTTATTTATTTTGTAATATTCATATTTAAACTTAGATAGTTTTTTATTTATTTATTTTATAATATTCATATTTAAACTTAAAGATAGTTTTTATTATTTATTTTGTAATATTCATATTTAATTCCATCTTAAAAGTAATGGAATCATTCTATTCAATAATTTTAAAATTAAATGGTTGTGCAAGTGTGATTATAGACAACAGTGTTTCGTTTTGTATTATTCACGAATCTCATAGTTTCGTATAACCGATTATTTTTTTTTACAGTTAAGTACCATTGGTGAGCTGAATTTTCTAAAGGGTCTGGAGTTGCAAGAACTCTACTTGGATGGTAATCCACTCTGTGACAAGTTTAAAGACCAGTCTTCTTACATTAGGTAGGGTCGATCTTATTACTGGCTTTCCCCAGATGAGACAGGCACCAGATCTACCTGATGACCAGTCTTTCTTGGGAAGTACACTGCTGTGAAGTGGATGATGTCTTTCTTCTAAATGTTGTCTCTTCTAGTTTGTGTTATTATGAACTTAAGATTTAAGGCAAATTAATTGCTCTAATTGAAAGGGTTAAATGTTACCCCTCATTGCTGATGAGATGCATAATTTTTAAAGATTTTGTGTTTTATTTGCTGTTTGCGAAATAGGCAGAATTTTTACTTAAGGAATTTGTTATAAGGAGATCTTTAACTTTCAAACTGATATTAATGACAGTACTGCATACACATCTGCTGAATTATCACTTATACCTAGATCATAGACTGACTTACCCAGTTAAGTTATCTAACAGATCTATATAACTTAAAAAGTACTGTATAACTCGGGTGTTCTAAACACAATTGAAGGCCTAATTTCCCAATGGGATACTTGTTTGATATAAAGTATATACTTGCAAGTCTGGTGATAATCTCTTGTAGCTACCTAAGCTCCCCATTACTAGTCTGTTCACATTGTTTTGCAGTTAGACATGAAGCTACTGAAATGTAGCTTATTTTGATTTATTAGAGAATTACATATTAAAAAGTGAGCTGAAATACAAATAATCTTACTTTTTGAATTATTATGTAAAAAAAAACCAAAAACTTTTAGGACCATGATTGCTAACAGTTTAATTTAGAAAGTGTTTTATTTAATTTTTCATTGCCTTGTACTCCATAATATAATTGACTGAAATCCCAATGAGGTTTAATTTTTTAAATACATAATAAAACTGTTGGGTAGAGTTGTTTGTGTAATGCAGGGTAGTGTTTGATTTTTGTTTTTTCTTTCTGGTTTAATTTCATGGACTGTTGTTTCAGTGCTGTTAGAGAGCGACTCCCGAAGACTATTAGGCTGGTAAGTTAATACTCTTTATGGTTTTTAAACTTAGATTTTTGTGTAGATTTTTTTTTGTAAAATACCTCATTTGTGTCATTGATATTTTGATTTTTTTATAGTGAATCCTTAAAAGACGGGTAACTGTGAGTGTTTTGTACTCAAAGTTTTATGTACTATGTAGTGCTATTTAATTATTTTCCTTTATGTTTTTGGTGCGAAATATGCTTGAACATTTATTTAAGATAATCCAAAATGTTAAACTCGGAGCTTAGATAGGTTTGAATTGATTTTATGATTCAAACGCATCACATAATCATCCATATTTATCAATGTATTTTCATCGTGTAATTAGAATCGTGTTTTTTCTTTGGTAGAATGAATTTGACTGAGACATAACTTAGCTAGAAACATTGGTTATCTTTCAGTCATTTCATCCTAGAAAATGCAAAAATTTTAATAGCAATTTTTATAAAATAAAGGTTAGAATATGAGAACTATCAAACAGAATAATGATCTGGAAAAATTATGGATCCAGATATTGTTCTCCTATAAAATGAGAAACTACAGAGAAAAATAAATTTTTCTGAAACAAAACATCATTGTTCTTGTTGGATGCCCAAACACACAACATCCCACATGGAAAAGTGTTATTGGTTTTTAAATTATTGTTTTCTCA
>NW_013667881.1:42832-51227 GCF_000517525.1 Limulus polyphemus | reverse complement strand
GTCTGTTATTTATGTGTGTGTGTGTGTGTGTAATTTTTGACAGTTTGTATTGTAGTTTTATTTTATATGTCCTTTATATGTCTAATTTTTGACTAGTTGTTTGAAGATGGTTTTTGTATGCGTGTCTGTACAGTTTTATTGCTAGAGTTACAGTTTACGTTTTTCACTCTGTAGTACGAGTCTCAACTTTTATTTTTTTGGGTTCTGTTTGTATAACACTAGTGATGTTTTTACTGATTTTAGTGAGATTTAAGCTAATACTATCATTACAGGTAGGTCAAAGTACACATGTCATGACTCTTTACAGAATTATATTCAAAATTTAATTAACATACTTTATTATCAATGTATACTAATAAACATGACAGTAAAACACGGTTTATAATCAAATTTGATTATATTATGCAAGTTTTAATTTCTTAATTTGAAAAGGATACATGTAAGTAAATTATCAAGCTTCATAGGCTGTATTGCATGACACTTCTTTATTTCTACATTTTCTGCTAACCATATTTGGTCTTGTAACTTTTTATGGAATTTCTCAATTATACTGTACATACTCCCGAACCAAATTGTCAATTCGTAGCAAGAAAACTTTTTCTTTTATGGAGATTTAAACAAAAAAGTAAAGCTGACATAAAAACACTGGAACAAGTCAACACTTTGACTTCATATATTTACAGATAAATCTTTAATAAAAACACTTCCTTTGAATATTTCAGTTTAAAGGAATTGTAATGTTTATTAAAAGCTTGCTTAATTTGGTAATGATATGTTAACAGAGTTATAGTTTGTATACCTCCATCGTGGTATCAAAGTCATGTAAAATATACGGGCCCATGTCCATAGGGTTAATTGAATGTGTGCAGATGCTGTTGAATTGTATTCTCTCTCTTTAGCTGTTATATTTTGACATTAACCCTTTCACTCCGAGTAGGTTAAAGTGCGCGTGTCATGATGTTTTGGAGCGTTATTTTCAAAATTTTATTAAATAGTATTTCTACTACTTACATTAATGAAATTGGCATCAAAATGTAGTTTATAATTTAAAATTTGATATTATATATGTTTTAATTTCTTAATTTAAAAAAGAAATGTAAAGAAAAAAATGTTAAATATCAATTTTGTGTGTCACATAACACGTCTAGTTGTTTTATTGTTAAGTTGCCATTTTATTATGCCCATCATACAACATGCATAAGTACCTAATGAATTAAAAACTCGAATTTGAAATATAGACAACCTAAATATAAAATAAGAACCTTCCTCCTCTATGCTTTGCTGAGATAGCAATATTTTTAGTGAGTCTACTAGAGCGGCTCCTCCCACTGCACCAATCTTTTGAAACCTCTTATCTAGTCCCACCTACTACTAATTAGCTACTGTTTATAACCAATAGAAAGAACATATTCACCCCTACGTAACTCTGATGGACAAAATAGTAATTTTACCAAAACCATTGAAGTGTGATGATTTAGTCGTAGCTCTGAACAGTAATGGGATACTTTTTTAACCCACATACAGTTTATTTAGAGACCCGACTAAATTACAAGGATTTTGAGTGTACTAGTACAGTAATTTGATAACTTTTTGGTCTTCAAAAATTCATATTTGAAGCCTAAAAAAATTAGTATCTCTACCCCCTCCACCCAGAAGAATAAACGAGGCTTACGTCAAGGCTTAGCAAGTTCGATGCACGAGCGCAACATGGTTACGTACTCAAAATCTTTTGTTTGTCAGTGTATTTCTCATTTACTTTCTAAGTGTGGTGAAAGTGAGAGAGAGTAGTATCCTTTATAAGAATGTGCCTAAATACTACGTTCATATACTTATGCTGCAAAATTCCACACACGTCAAATGGGCGACCATAGTACCGAAACACCTGCTATGTAATTGAATAAGCCCGGCTCAGAATCTACAATGTTTATTGGATCAGCCCAACTCTGAACCTTATAATAAATGTTTTTACTCATTCTAATTGCAATTTTATTACCCTGGGAAATTCATGTTGAAAGTGTTGTAGGAACTATAAACTGCTATATCCCATATTGTGTTCTCGGAGCAAGGGGAATGTCACCTCACTGAATACGCGTGCATTTTTGTACCAGAGAGTTTCGTATTAGTTGTACGTAAACTAACACAAGCGGTGAATTATTGCTTTTTTGTCAGCAGGTTTGTAATTTGTTGGTGACAGTAAAATAAACACAGAAAATATATGGGATATGTTTAGCAGGGGAAGAACTTTGAAACTTCATGATCAATAATGAAGAAAAAGGAAAGAGTTGCTCATTATAATTCTGATTTTACAATTTTTCTTTTCATTCTACTTCAATGAGTTGTCTACAGGCTGAAGAATCAAATAATAAATGTAATAACAGGTAAAATATAACGTTTTATTGAAAAAAAAGGTATATATGTATTTAGGAGGTTTCAGAGGTTGTGCAAATGAAATTCGAGATTTTTGAAACAAAGAAAAGTATTTTAAATCTTAAAATGAAAAATGACTTTGCACTCAGACTAGTTAAAAAAAAAGAATCAATATTTTCACGGACAAATATAAGTAAAAATACTTCATTAAAAAATCTGATTTTTTGTGTGCAAAAGGCTTCTAATGTTTACTATAAGTCTACAAAATTTTGTAAAGATACTTAAAATATTAAAAGTTATGGTATGAAAGCTATAACAAGCACAAAATGGTTTTGAGTTCGGTCCCAGGGACCGAGCCTGTGTCGAAAGAGTTAACATTGTAGCTTTAATTTGTGAAATTATTTATGTTTTTTTACACTTAAAGTTAGTTTGAGTAATGTGTGTAACTAGTGGAGATAATTCATCATAAACTACTATGTTTGATTAGTTTTTTGTAGATCTAGGCTAAAATCCTCTTAATAAAAGATTTGACATGGTTCACTGAATGTCAAAGTCTTATATTTGAAACAAAAGGCGATCGTATTGAGCTTTCCAATAAATATTTGGGTTATTTTGGGGTGATAACTAATATACGCAAATGACTTTATTTCAGTGAATGTCATACAAGTTTGTATTTCTCCAACAGGGTAGCTATAAAATGTATAGTGCTGGAGAGAGAGAGAGAGAGAGTGTGTGTGTAGAGGTGTAACTAAAGTATTTGTAAAGATAAGCTGGTGAAGAAGCATAGCCCTGATATGTTTGGTACATTTATATTTAAACTTCTTTTTTGTAAGGATGGGAAAGACCTTCCACCTCCAATAACATTTGACCTTGATCAGACGGTAGAACTTCCTAAAGCTCACGTAAGTAATCCTTACATAAACTTGTACTTTTTATAGTTATAGTTGTTTATTTATAATTTTTTGGAGAAAATATATTTTTTATATTTAAATGTTGAGTAATTGACAATTCACTTTTTAAAAAAAAAAAGGTGTAGCAATTTGTAGTGTGTGTGTGGAGAGACTGTATAGAAATTTGTTGAAAGAAAGTTCAATACTTTAAAGCTAACTGAAGTATAAGTTTATAAGAAATGTATACAAAAAAATATCTTCTAATCCATGTTTTTATCAAATAAAGACAACAATTGATTTTCAGTCTTTGTCTTTAAAAAGACCAAATGCAAAAATGAAAAGTTCTGCAAAGGTTGACGAACGAATATATTTTTATAAAGGTTACATTGTATGATTTAATCCGATACAGTAAAATATGAAAGATAAGCTAACTCTGTGGGCGTAAACTCATTAGAAACCTATCTTAAAATTTCCTAAGTAAATTTCATAGTTTTTAATGCAAAGCCACGCGATAGACTATCTGTGCTTTGTCCACTGCGGCGACTTGAACCCTGGGGTTTTGGGTATTGTAAGTCTGTAAACATACTGCTAGTGTACTGGGGGACAAGTAATTTATATGACATGAATAAACCTTAGATATCTTCTGACAAAAGTTTTTCAGTAAACTTATAACTAAATGGTATAAAAGTATCAGATACACTTGTTATATAACTAGAATGTGAACATTCTTTGAGTTCTTGTTTTTACAGCTCACTCTAAGGCAGTGGTTCTTAATCTTTTTTGCTCTATGCCCCACCTTGATACCTCAAAAAATTTGATGCCCTCTTAATATAAAAGCAAATTTGATGTTGAAAAGGTATAATAATATAATGTAAAATTTAGAAATTTAGTTTTGAGTCACGGAACGTTTTTCGATCTTCACACCCAAATGAAAATTTTTTCTTATAGTAGCATTTTCAAATTGCTCTCCAGTATATTGAAATTTCCCCCCCTGTGGGGCGTAAGCCCCACGTTCAGAGTCACTGCTCTAAGGTATCTCAGATTTTTCTAAAGTGTGTTATAAAGAAATTTGTTACATAAAACATGCTTAATATTTCTTTTGTTCAAATAATTATTTGTAGGTGGATAACCAACATTTATGAAACATGTGTGTGATAAAAGATGTTTTTAAAATTTTTACAGTTTTTCTGTTATTAGCACTGGATATGCACTCCTGTATGATTGAAAACCTACTGTATCTGAGTGTTTTAACGTCACATTGTGGTAGTTTATATTTTACACAAGTTTATAGCCCATAAAAATGACTGGGCAAGTACCCCCCCCCCCAATCAAAATCAAAATTAAGATCATTCATGAAATGAATTTGTGGCATATTCATGGAATAATTATTGGTAAACATCAGATTAACACATCTAATACATAGAAAAGTCAGTGTGTTTTGGTAACACTACGTTCCAATAATGGCTTTCATGTGATGTCGCTTATCAACAAAAGTATAACGTAATATTGTTGTTAGTCCATGTGCTGAAAGTATAAAATGAAATGTATAGACAACAAAACTGGACAAATATTTGTTGATTTCTTAATTTAGTGTCTCCATTGATCAAAGAGGTTTGTTGATTAATAAAAACGTTGGTGATATAACAGAAAATAGTTTAATTCAGAAACGATTTAAGTTTAAAATCGAATCGATATTTTTACTTTCATGATAAATTTTATGCATTTGGCTCTAGACTAGGTGATCTCACACAATGTATTTACTTTAGGCTTATAATCCCAACACTCACTACACTTATAAGGTTTCACAGCACACACCCTCCCTCATGGCACCCTTGTGCCCCTGTAACTAAAATCGTAATGGGGAGACAGTAATTGAACTATTCTATCTGGATAGATGCATTTTGGCTTCTATGACTCCTATTTTGAAAAATCAAGCGTGATGTGACACACACTGGCTTTTATATAGGTTCGATGTGCAGTAAACATTATTTTCGATAATAATATATATATGTTCGTGTCACTTGGATATATATGTTCGTGTCACACACACTGGCTTTTATATAGGTTCGATGTGCAGTAAACATTATTTTCGATAATATATTTTTGCCTTAGATATATATGTTTGTGTGTTATTGAAAATGTAATTCATCTAGTAGTTTTTATTATCAATGCCAAATTCTGGATTTGTAAAAAAATTTAATATTTTGACCATTAAAATAAGTATGGAGATTAATTTCATATGTGCAGCAACATCTAGATGTTGATACAGTATTATGAAAAATTTAAAGAATTATAGATGTATCTTATGAATATGCTTTGATGGTTATATACTTAAAGCTTATTATTTGTGCTAATTTTTTACAGGGAAGTTACTTCCCCTCTGATGATGTGAAGCTGCTCATAATCCAGTTTCTTGAACAGTAAGTCTACAGACTTAATAATTTGGACAATAATTTAATTGGTTAGTGTCATGACACAAAAATAGTGAAGTAATCAAAATTAGTGTTTCCAAATATTACAGTTTTTGATTATTAAACTATCCAAGTCTCATGTGAGAATGATTGATTAAGTATTTCGACACGGGCTCGGTCCCTGGGACTGAGTCACGTGACCTTCTGTACTCGTTTAAAATTGACATAAATTTAATACTTATAACTCTCTATATATTGAGTATATCTTCACGAAATATGGCAGTCTTTCAGTTAATATTACAAGTCTTTCACATACAAAAAGTCATATTTCTTAGTGAAGTACTTTTAATAAAATAAAATAATGTTTTGTCCATGAATATATTGAGTATTTGTTTTGAATAGTCCATGTGCAAAGTATTTTTCATGTTAAGATTAAAAATACTTTTCACCATCTCAAAAATCTCAAATTTCCTTTGCGCAATCCCTAAAACCTCCTAAATGTATTTTAAACGTTTTTTTTTTCACTAAATCCTTATAGTTTATATGTTATTTTCTCTACTCTAATCTCAAAACGGAATTGGTCAATTCGCCCGACCTCGTAACCACCAAAAGAAAAATCGAAATAAACCTAAATTAACCTTTTCTTTTTAGTATGACTTTAAATTGTAACATGAAACTACATTCGTTTAACCTAAGTAGCTCTAAGTTCGTAACATTATACATCTATTTATAATTAAATTTTATAGTTTTATTGCTTTTTGAACCGTGTCTAACTGCTGTCTGCACCATTATAAGTTGTAAATCACTCGGGGAACGTGCAGCTCATGTTGCGCTATCAAATTACATTACCCACGAGCTGCTCGCATGTGTGCTTCGTGAACCATTTTAATTATATTATTATTAGTACTTATTTTACCTATTCTAGTCTTAAATAACTTAAAAAGATCCGTACTTTTAATTTTTGTTACTTTTATAATAATAAATAAAGAATAAATGTGAAAAACAAGAAATAAAATACTTACCCAATCTTCTTTTTTCTTGCCCTCGATTGTCGAGGAGAGTTAAACATGATTTTTTTTAGTGATTATAGTAAAGCACTTAACAATTTTTATTCAATTAAATAATACACCAAAGAATATACACTAATAACATGCAAAAATTAGACAAATTCACTTACTTCTGAACATTTTTCTGGCTTTCTAACTATGCGACAAGAGCCATTAGAAATTCATCAGAGCCACAGGAGTGATGTTGCTACTCAGAGGGAAATTGACGGTTATCTGTTCAGAACACAACGTTATACAATATGTCATTTGATAGATGAAAACCTTGATTTTCTATTGGTTATAGGTAATGTATAATGAAACGTAAGAGAGAACTATCAACCAATTACGTAAGAGAGGATGTGACGAGTGGGTGTGGCAGGAGGGGTCCGATTTTCTATTTGATAGCTCTGTAACCAAACAAAATTGAAGGCTATAAAAACTATGACATGTTTGAGCAATAACGATTTTATAGAGAGTATTTTACATTTAATTTTGTACATTTTTGAGGGGTGATGGATAAAATAGGGATGATGACACGCTAAGACAAAATGTGTCACGTGTGTTACCCTAGTAGAAATTCAGGATTGTTTTATATATTTCCTTTTAGAATTAAGAACTTAAAACTTGTATACTATTAAAATATGGATTGTTAGCTAAGATTTTATGCTATTCTAATTTGTATGACATAAACAAAAAGTAGTTTAATAAAATTTTGAATGTAAAACACTAAAACCTTGTGCCGTAAAGGGTACTCGGGGAGATAGGGTTAAATGTAATGTGAGATTAATTAACATTAATCTGAAACCTGAGTTTAAGCAACAATTCAAACTCTCTTTTTCACAGAGAATAGTGTTATATAAACTCGTTACTAACAATAGGGTTCTCTCCAGTCCTGTTCACTGTGGCTTAAAGGCTAAGAGTCATTTCATTTTATGTTCCACATGGTTTAAGTCTACTTTTGACAGCATATAGTATGACTAATTAACAAAGATTCTTAGCTTGGTGATAAGACTTCTTGTTTAGCTGTGTGTTAACATGTTCATGGGTGTTTAATTTCATCACTGTTTCTTTTTTTAAGGTACTATGTGGTATATGACTCGGGGGACAGACAGCAGCTTTTGGAAGCATACCACGATCATGTAAGTATGGTATATCTGTGCTATCTATTCAGGTCAGTCAGATAGAAAATTTGATTTTAAAAATTTCTTGGGCTTTTTTTGTTCAGTAATTTGTGATTTGAAGCTAACAGTAATTTTCTAAGGGTTGCTTTCTTTTAGTACATCTTTCTGATGTTCACCAAACTTTTTTTTATACTTTTTAAAGTTACAAAAGATAAAAAATTTACTAACTGTAACTTATTCATTAGTTCTTTAGTGATTTGTTAACGAAATAGGTAACTAATAATAAAGTTTCGATTTTTATAAACTGGGGAATTGTCACTCTGGTTGAGTGCATTTAATCGTGCCACAAATGATATGAATTGCTATATTTTTAAATCGAAGGATATCTCAAAAATTCAAAAAAAAAGTAGAGCATTACCATGCTTTTCATCACCATGTATCTAATTTAGATATTTTTTGTATACTTTTTGGTCTTCTAATCAACACGGAAGGCACGTTACTAAGTTTTGATTTTCTCTCACTACATACGATGCAGTTTATTGACATCTTTAGGCTTACAG
>NW_013667881.1:22682-41926 GCF_000517525.1 Limulus polyphemus | reverse complement strand
TCAGAGTTTTTGTTTTTTGTTCCCCCTTCCAGTTCATATTGACTGAGGAAGGCTTTTATAAAAGGGTTTTTCTGCCTTTAAGTTTGGTTAGCTTACTCTGGCAGCTTCAATCTCTAAGTTTGGTACTGGTTCTTTAGACCTGTTTCTTCTGTTGTCATTCCATGAGCTGTGATTTTGTGTTTATAGTGGTTTTAACCCCATTTCAACTTGGCTCAAAGGTAGCTAGTGAAGAGTTATGATATGCAGGTGTATCATATATTTTCAATCTGCTTTAGTCACATATATAGAGGTAGTTTTAGAAATTATTGCTTATTTAATTTGTATGCAATTTTAGCATAAATAATGGTCCAGAAAGTTGTTGAGGTTACCTTATTCTAGTTGCTTTGTTTCCTTGTTCTGTATAGTAAGTGACCTATGTTTTGTTTGAGAGGATATTGCAGTAACATATAGCATCCAGGTTGAAAGGATTTACTCTCTAATATCCTTAGCATTGACTAAATGCTTCAACCAACTAATCCTGTGAGAGAACAAAGGTCATACAATGGTGGTGTTGACTGGACAAAGAAATCGAACTTACCTGCTGAATTCAGGTGAACTTTCGTTGTTCCATATTATTGATTAAAGGCTTGCATCAAGATTGTAATTTTTAGTTCTATCGAGACCAATCCCAAAAGAAAGAAAGAAAGGTGTGGGACTAAGCCTAGCCTAGTAGAAGTGACTGTATTTCATACATACACTGTATTTTCCTTCTGGTTGTCAAATAATAAAATATTTTTTTAATTTTTACCAACTTTGTACGGTCTCATTATTTTACACACACACTAGGAAGACTGGGTTAAACTATCAAATCAGAATCATTCCTTATTTCTTGAATGAATCTGTAGTTATTAGTGAATCTATCTGATACCTGTTGGGAAATCAGTAGGGCTTAGTTGGAAATACGACAGAGTATAGGACTTTATGAGTTTATTCTTGGATAGTTGTGCTGGCTTTATGCTGCTAGTAACATGAGTGGAATAATTCATTCAATGTTTTTGAATGTACTCTTTTGAAACTTAAAAAAATAACACGATAGTAACTTACTAGTACTATTGTTAATGTTGTAATAGTTTTTAATTTGTTGCTTTGAGTCAGTTTCTGCTGTATGCTTATAGGCCACCATATATCTGGGATTTAAGAATAGTTGGTATTAATGCTACCAGTTTAGTTTCTACTCACCACAATGGACCTACATATATCTGGGATTTAAGAAAAGTTAGTATTAATGCTACCAATTTAGTTTCTACTCACCACAATGAACCTACATATATCTGTGATTTAAGAATAGTTAGTATTAATGCTACCAATTTAGTTTCTACTCACCACAATGAACCTACATATATCTGTGATTTAAGAATAGTTAGTATTAATGCTACCAATTTAGTTTCTACTTGCCACAATGAACCTACATATATCCTGGATTTAAGAATAGTTAGTATTAATGCTACCAATTTAGTTTCATAGATTAATGCTACATCCAGTCCTACATAAATGTAAGTTCAAAGATAGCATTAACACCATACACATAAATTACAGATCATATCACTATAAGAAGCCTAGTTGTTTTTTTCTTGTTCCAGGGTTACATAATGAGGGGTAGAATTATCAAAACTTGTTTAATTCAGTATCAAGTATGGAAGTGAATGATAGGCTTGACATCAAATTTTTCTTACTGAAATTTACAGGTGGTGGTGCAAGAAAATATTACATTGTCTTAAAATATTTATTTATTGAAATTGTCCCCATTTTTTTACGGTAATTGTGTAATGTTAAAATTACTAATACTCTAAATGATGTCAGTCATTTTGGAATTATTTCTGTTGCAAAGGTTAAAATAATAGGTTTACTCAACTATCCAAATGACTTGTTAAACACAAAGTACTTTATTGTAATATAAAACAAAAGTTGCGGTTATGTATTTTGTTCAGCTTTTCAAATCATTAAATCTGGTATTTATTTTATAAAATGTTTGACTTGATTGTTGGACGTGTACTAATATCTTATCCATGGCCTCACAGAGCTAAGCCAAACTAGAATTAGTATAGGAAGAATTATTTATAATGAGAGCTAGTATTTTCACTTTCTTTAGTTTTTTTATACAGTAAAGATTTTGTATGCTTAACAAAAATATAAAATTATATTTATTGATTTTTATAAAGAAACAAAATTGTGGTTCTTGTGATATGATTGGTAATGTAATTTTAATCAACATACCATGTAACAGAAGGGTTATTGTACATTGAAACACTTCGTAGACTAAAGAATAACAGGTATAATAGATAAATAAAAATATTTAATGTTACCAAATTTTTCTTTTCTATATCAATAACTCATAATTATGTTGAACTCGGTGGGGGGTGTAATACTAAAATTTTAAATAGGAGATACTCGTTTGATATTCAGTGTGTGTGTGTTTGACTCTTTAGTTGTAATGCCAATCAAGGATATTGGAGGTTAAGGTTATAGAAACTCGTAAGTTAAACTATGTAAATCCTGCTTTGTTTTCCACAGCTGTAGTTTTAGTAGATGTAATACTAAAAGTTTTTTTTTTTCTTTTCTAGGCCATGTTTTCACTTTTTGTATCAAAGCAGTCTTCTAGGTGAGTTGTTATTTATGAAAAATCAGAAATTGGTTCATTATCACATGAAAACTACTTGATATTGGACAGGATTTCCTAATGGATTATTTTGAAGATCATATTTCAGTTTTCTTGATAAAAAAAAATCAACTACAGGATTTAAAGTTTTTATATAAGAAGTTCAGCTTATTGTTTTTATTTTTCACAAATACTTTAGCCTTGAAGTTTTTTTTATTTGTATGATTTCTTATTAAACTTTGTACAATGTAAAGTTTTTACTGATGATGTTGTCATCTTCCATACACAAACAGATGTCCACTTTTGTTTTTACTTAATTTTGTCATTCTTGAGATTGATGCAAGTCAGAAAAACAAATTAAGAGGTTGAAGTGTTTGTCCTTGTAGTGACTTATTTTTAGTTTAGCAGTAAAACTAACTTGGCCGTACTGATTCTTTGTTTATGTCTCCATTAGCACCTTAATCTGAATACCTTTTATTTTACCTACAAAGTCTCCAGTTACAAGAATAGATGCATGAATAAGAGGCTTTCTTTAGAATCATGGAATAGGGTAGTAGCACTGTTATCAATGGAATAGGGTAGTAGTACTGTTACCAATGGAATAGGGTAGTAGCACTGTTACCAATGGAATAAGGTAGTAGCACTGTTATCAATGGAATAAGGAACAGTGCTACTACCCTATTCCATTGATAACAGTGCTACTAACCAATGGAATAGGGTAGTAGCACTGTTACCAATGGAATAGGGTAGTAGCACTGTTACCAATGGAATAGGGTAGTAGCACTGTTATCAATGGAATAGGGTAGTAGCACTGTTACCAATGGAATAGGGTAGTAGCACTGTTATCAATGGAATAGGGTAGTAGCACTGTGATCAATGGGATATGGTAGTAGCACTGTTATCAATGCAAATGAGTAGCCATATTGCAAAGAAAATGGGCTTGATGATCATACAGATAAAGTCAGTGTAACTGATGATGGAGTGAAAAATAAATGTTCATGGACTTGGTTGGAGATCTTAAAACACCTAGAAATTATGTGCCATTCATGTTTAATTAATTTTATTGTAAGATGGACATGCCAGGGAAGGTCTTGCATATAACATGCAACAAGCTCATAGCATATTGCTCTCAAAGGGCTTTTGATTTAGAACATGGCAAAAATTTCAAAGAAACACAAAGATAAATTAGCACTGAGAAAAATAATTTTTACCCTGCTGTGGATGTGGGAGTAATGTTTTCAAACTCCACATCTCTTCTGTTGTTTTCAATTTGCGTGGAATTTTTGCATTTATAAAGGAACTATAATATTTAAATTTCTGATGAAGTCTTTTTTAAAGTTAGTTTGAATTTTTTGCTCCTTATTAAGAGTTGTGAGTGCTCATTAAAAATGCTCAAAGCTTAAATAAAGAAAGTCATTTTCTACATTTTGAAATTGTAAAATCACTTACCTCTAGACTCCTGTGGGGCCTACACATCCCAGCCTTTTCACTATATTTATCCCATTTACCATTCTTACACCTGTGGTGACTGTTATCGTGTATTTATGATGAGCTAATGAAATGATGAATATCTGTAATTTGAAATTTTATGTTTTAGAATGACTGCTTTTTTCTTACTCTGTTCAAAGATAGTGTGTTAGTTTTATGAGAATAAATATGTGTTCTATTACCAGTGTGAGAACCTTTAATGAATTAACAAATGTGAACTCTTGCAGGGAAGCAGGACCAGATGAGTATATTCATGAAAGTCGAAACCTACTTAGAATAAAAGACTCAAGTAAGCAATAATTTTATGATTCACCAAGAGGATTAGAAACAAGAAGAGAAATCTGCTTTTATCTTGTATTTAATAACAAGAATGGATTTATATCAACTGTTTATGAAAGTTTATACATATATTCTGTTACTTTGATTTATGGATGTAAAGAAACTTTTAGCTACACTTCTTGTCTGATCAACTGAGAATTATTTTCTATAATGTAGTCTTGGTTTATGTGCAGTAACATTTAATTGACTCAATCATCGGTAATATGTATTCCAGCTTGTTTGCTAACCATTGTGTGCAAATAAAATAACAGCAAGGTTATATAAGGTAATAATTTATTCTTACTAATTGAGTTGATACGAAATAGTCAAAAAATTTTTAAATTATATTTTCTAGATTTCCGAAATAGACTCTTGAAGTTTGGGCGTTTGGCTGTCGTGTCTGCTCTGTCTGAGCTCCCTGCATCTCAGCATGAGCCTAGCTCATTTACTGTAGATGTTGGGTTTGTTTTGGTAAGTTGTTCAGTGGCAAAAAACATTGTAAATGATAAGTAAATTGTACATGGTATAGATAAGTTTAAAACAAGAGGGAATCCTCATTAGCCAAT
Source organism: Limulus polyphemus (assembly GCF_000517525.1). Lineage (NCBI taxonomy): Eukaryota > Metazoa > Arthropoda > Merostomata > Xiphosura > Limulidae > Limulus > Limulus polyphemus. The sequence continues at coordinate 36,919 of NW_013667881.1, read as the reverse complement.
TTGATTTTATTACTCATTAGGATCTCTACCATCCTACCCTCAAATTGAAATTCCTTTAATCAGGATTAGAGTAAATTAAGCTATGAGACCTTGGGTGTGGTCAAATATATCAATCGAAAGGGTTTGACCTCCTGAGTCCAAAATTGTAATTAAATCTCAAATTGGTCAAGAGATGACAGAGCTATGAGCTAAAATGTTTGTACTTGAGAAACTCAGAGCCATTCTATAAACCACTATGATGCGGCTAAAAAATAACTTAAGGTCAATTAACATATTGAAAACTGACAATATAACAAGCCCTGAAATAATTAAAACATAGTTACTGGAAACCAAAGATGTTGTGACACGTGCAATTACTTTTATTTCAATGTGCTGTATGCTCTTTTTACCATGTACCAGTTTTCTATTTTTGTCCATGTTTTAGTTATATAACCTTTAAAAATCAGAATACCCAAAGTAAAGCAGTTTGTTTTTCTGTGGTAACAGGTTTGTATACATTGTTCTTAAACTTTTGTTATTGTTTGTTTCAGCCTACATTGATGAACTTTACAGTGAGTGGAGTCTTTAGAGGAGGTAAGACTGAGTGAACCATAAAAACTCTTTCTCTCTCTCTAGTGTTGCAAGTATATTCAGTTATTTAACACTTTTACAATAAATTGCTGTTATATTGCCATTCAGTTAAACGCCTGTTATCTATGTTATAAATGTATCAAAAGAAACGTTTTTAACCCTTTCCTTCCCAGGATATAGTATTTCTCCAGGTTTATATTTTTTATCAATAAGCATTAATAACAACTGTCACCAAGTCTGAAATGCAGACATTGCAAATACATGACATGATATCCATGATACCTTTTGAATTTTTTTTGTCAACTTATGATTTATGTTACAATCAAAACCACTGCATAACATAGCTACTTATGATTTATGTTACAATCAAAACCACTGCATAACATAGCTACTTATGATTTATCTTACAATCAAAACCACTGCATAACATAGCTACTTATGATTTATCTTACAATCAAAACCACTGCATAACATAGCTACTTATGATTTATCTTACAATCAAAACCACTATGTAACACAGCTACTTATGATTTATGTTACAATCAAAACCACTACGTAACATAGCTACTTATGATTTATGTTACAATCAAAACCACTACGTAACATAGCTACTTATGATTTATGTTACAATCAAAACCACTACGTAACATAGCTACTTATGATTTATCTTACAATCAAAACCATTATGTAACATAGCTACTTATTATACCATTGTGCATGCATTTTACTTTTTATACATATACCAGATAAGACCTAATAATCATACAATAGGTCATAGTGTTGAAAGAAATAGTTTGATACAAATTTGTCTGAAGGACTTAAACTAATATAAATAGATAGTATTTATCTCGCTCTATTTTATACATAAAACTTAATTATGGCCTACATATAATAATAGAATAATGTGTTCAAAAAGAACTTATCATTGACCAATGGTAAAGTACGATCTTAGCGTTCGTTGATGGATTTGCCTCAGACTCGAGTTTCAAAACTAAAATGATTGTGTATAAAAAAAAATAACCAATTAACCAATGGTAAAGTACGATCTTAGCATTCGTTGATGGATTTACCCCAAACTCGAGTTTCAAAACTAAAATGATTGTGTATAAAAAATTAACTTCCAAGACAGTCACGTTAGGAAAATAAATAAATACACAAGGAAATGTTAATTTATAACATTTCAATGGCTTACAAATAACAGAATACTGTAACTAAATGGCAGCAGAAAGTCCCATATCACCCACATACTCATCAAGTTAAGTTGAGGTACAATAACAACTTTTAAGTTTTTGTGTATCTGTGTAAGGGACGAAAAAACTTGACAGTAAATAGACAGAGAGAAAGAAAATAATCCAAGGTTTCAGGTGATATATTTACGATTTTGACAACAAAAAATTTATAATAAAAAAAGACATGCAGAAAGTTGAATTTTACAGTTCTTGAAGACACCAACTTAAAAAATTCATTGTTTTCAAACTATTTTAGCTAAAAATAAGCTCCATAGTTGTTGAATATATACATATTTCTTGCTTTCTTTTGTATATTGACAAGTTGTCTGTGCACAGGCAGGAAATTTAATGATTTCCACCATCTGAATAAAAAATCCACCAGAAGGTTGAATGTTGAAAATTAGGGTTAGAGTTTCGATTTTTTTTTAAACTTTAATTCAAGACAAAATATATTGATAAAACTTACATCTAAAGAAATGTTAAGTCTGAACATTTCTGTTATAATTTTATTTTGGAGGAAATGCGTGGGGATACGTAATATTTCAAAATTTGATGCTGTCATTTTGTTCAGGTAATACCCAGATTGCCAAAGCTGAAAAGGGCTAGGATTAATATTCTTTATCAGTCAGTCTAAAATATATCACATGGAATCATTAAACTAAAAATAATTTATAAATTGTGTATATTACACATAGTAATCACATTATAAGTCAGTTGTATATTTATGGTTGGTGCTTATTTCAAATATGTAAAACCTGGACTTTTAAAATGTTTCTAAAAGTTTTAAATTTGATAAATTTTACCGTCAAAATTTTACTTTAAAACTGCTTTTTAACCATTGAATGCTTTGATTACTTCTTGTATTTAAATATTCACATTTCAGTTGATTAAAATTAAGTGCAGAGTTTTAAATAAGTGTTCTTTCACTTGACGGACGTGCCAAACTGTCCTAGTGAGTGCTCTGTTGCATTGGTTCTCAAATTGTTGTCTGTGGTCCACTGGTGGTTAGGAAGCTGGCCCAAAATGCAAGTCACATGAAAATCACTGTCAATTTTCCCATTAATTTTGATAAGTTTTTTGTGGTGGCAAGCAAAAGTTGGTGAGGTAGGACTAGTAGATGGTCGTCGATCAAAAAAAGTTTAAGAACCACAACTGTGTTGATACGAGACTTTAGTTAGTTGTTCTTATTAAGGTCCTACTCTTTCTTCTTCTTTATTAGTGATAATTTCAAGTTTCTTAACCATGAGTAACAACCAATAAAAAGCTGTCTTAAGACTATGTTGATTTATTTTTCAGGTGTGCTAGCAAGCTATTTTCTTTTCTTTTAAATTTTGAAATGAATATGATTTTAACATAACGTCTTTTTTTTTCTTCTACTTAATAATATTATTATTGTGAATGAACTTTGCTTTACTTAGCGAGAAAGAAAAAAGATGTAATGAAATTTAAGGCGTGTATTAAGAAGAAATTCTAAATTCAAAGTAATGTTAGAAATTCACATTCAATAAAGAATTCAGCAGTATACGTGTAAAGGACAGATATTATAGTGCTTCTGATTTAAATAAACTCAATAATTTCTAATTACTTTAAAATGAGTTTTAAACTTTTGAGTCCGTCTTTATTCTTAAGTGTCTTTAACTTAAGTGCCCTAACCCATGTGAATGTAGTATCATCTTAAGTCACGTGTAACTCTATGATGGAGATCTGTCTACGGTAACTAAAAAGAAAGCCCTGTCTGTATGGTAACCCTTGTCTTAGCTGATGAATTAGGTAACGTAATCTGATATTTTTGCACCGTGTTTAATTTTATTAGTGTTATGAAGAGTTGATTAACCTGTCTCTGAATAGGTATGTACAGTGTGACTTATGTCATGAAACTGTGACTTTTTTAATGGTACCTCTCACTGTAGTTAATTCTGAGTTTTTGTCCATTTCTTCAGTGTATGAAAGTAATAGCTTTAGTTGAAATGATTTCACTAAACTGTTAGAATATAGTTGAAATTAGTTGTTCTAATGCTACTACTCCAATATCTTTGTTACCTTTCAGCTTGCTCTCTAAATATACTAAATTCTCATCATAATTGTTTTATAGTTGGAAAATCGAAACACAAACAACAGTTGTGGACATTCAGTAGAGCTTTTGTTGTTGTTCCTCAAGGTCGTGGGTAAGGGTTTTTCTGTGTTATTTGTTTTATTCTTCATGTCCAAAAAGTAGGGGGTATGTGAAAGTGATTATGTTGCTGTGACACACACGTCATTATTTTAGCAATAGCGATATTGTTATGTTCAGTTAATATCAAGATTATATGTTTTCCATTTATGAAACTTTATTCCAGAGTTATATACCACAGTTAAAGGCAGTGTGTAATACTTTCTGAAGTTACTATGTTTTCATAAGATGTCATAGAAACATTGAAATACGGCAGTTTCAGTTAAAATAGCATGATTACCCTAACTCAGGAATAGTTCTCTCGGTCCTTTATTTGTAATGTATCTTTTAATTCAGGTATAGGAAAAACCACAACTTTGACATAAAGGTATTGAAGCTGAATTGATTTTGTAAAAGTATTTTATATAAAAAGATTCACCATTTGTGTGTTTAATTTGGAGAGTAGTGCCAAATTTTTAATCACAGTTAGTATCTTAGTTTGTCATTTTATTTTTATTTTGTGGCATTTAAAACTGGTCTATTATTACTTGTTAAATGTTTGAGTGTTGATAATATCTTATTTTTTATAGGTTCTCAGTTGTTAATGACAACTTATTCATTTCTAACGCCTCTCACAGCCAAGTAGAGGTAAGATGTAGAAAGTACATTATTTGTAAGCAATTTAGATTCATTGTATTTAAAAATACATTTTGATACATGTATTAATAATACTTATTTCATTTCTGAGAGAAAAACATCTCTCAACGTATCAATTCATGGATAAACAACTTTTAGTTATTTGTGTATTATTGTTATTCATAACTTTCCCTGGTGGAACAGCAGTAAGTTCATGGAGTTACAACACTAAGGTCCGAGGTTTGATTCCCTGTGGTGGACACAGCGGATAGCCCAATGTTGCTTTACTCTGAAACAAACAAACAGTAAAACAGTAAAGGGCTTTATTGTGATACAGTTTCAAGTGTGAACCATTTAATATACTGAATACCAGAAAATGATTAAAAACTATGGTAATATGCTGTCTTCTCTTTTGGTTTTCATAGGCTTACAAGCTAACTCCAACACCAAGCCCCATTTCTAGTCCAGGTCCCAGCACAGAAAAATCTCTCATTGAAAAGAAACAGATGGTTGAACAATTCATGAGACAGACTGGAATGAATGAAAGTTTTTCAGCCAAGTGAGGAATCTTTTTCTCTTAGTTACACATGTGGTTGTTTGTTGAATTTGTCTGTGACATAGATATTTTTGATTTTATATAATAGTAATATCTGATCATGTAATTCTTTAAACTTCAATCACTTTCTAAAAACTTCAGCTTTAACAAACATGTTTGAATATTTTTGTAAAATATTCTTCAAAAAGCTTTTCTCGTCTTAAAGAAGAAAAAGTTAAACGCGTCATATTAACAATCTGTGGATACTTTTACCCGAAGTAATAATACTAAGAAATGAGTTTTTTTTATTTCCACTTGAAGAGAGACAACTTAGTCCAATTAACATTATTAAACTTCTGCTGAAAAACTTTAGTAAAATATAAACGTTATGTATTTGCTTACGTAAGTGATATTGTTATAAGATATTTACCAGAACCTAATAATTTCCATTACTTATGTACTCTTTTACACAGTGAAGTTAATGAAATGGGGAAGGTATAATACTATGAAAAATTTTAATATGTAGTATCATATATATGGTTAAAATGATATATTTCAATTAATTAGCAGCTTTTTTGTTTTCTGCCTATAATTTAAATACTGTAAATGTTTCAATAAAGTTTACCATTTGTCTGTGACAGGTGCCTGGAAGAAAATGAATGGAACTACCAGAAATCTGCGCTGGTGTTTAATGAGTTAAATGTAAGTTACCATAAAATAAATATCTGGGATTTTATATTTGAAAGTTTTAGTAAAATTCAACATGACATTTCAATAAAATTTAATTTCTTTGCCAGCTTAAAATGCTTGATTTTAGGAGTTACCTTATTTAGTAAAGGTATTGTGAAATTTAAAATAATTTTCTGTCCAATTTCAGATGAGCAGTCTCATACCATCGGAAGCATTTCAAAAGTGAAAGAATCGCATTGTTTCCGTACAGGTTGTCTGTTGGGGGTGTTTATACCTTGCAGCATTATAGTTACTCCGTCATGTAAATCAGATTGTTTATTAGTGTAAGCCCAGTCAACATTTGAAACTAAAGTATTTTTGCAGAGTTTTGAGTACACAGTGGATCATAAGATACTGGGATTGAGAGTTCTACATTTGACATGTAGAACTGTGTATTCGAAGAAGTATTGTTGGTAAACAATAAGGAACAGCTACATGTACAGAAAAAATCAGACTTTGAGGAAACAGGTGCGTGCAAGGAATTTTAATTGTAGATCACACAACAAAAGGCAGTTAGGTTTTAATTCAACTTTGAATGGATCTGGGGGATTGCTATTGAGAAAAATGAAGTAATGTTTCTGATAAGAGTACAGCTCTCACCTTTATTGCAGTGAAGTGCAACTGTGTGAATAATAAATGTAAAATCTATGTGTTATATTTCTGAGTTTTGTAACCAAACAACAATAAGAAACAGATATTGTAATGTTGAATGACTTCTGTAATGCTCTGTAAACACAAACGTTTTTAACTCCAGAAATACTAACCAACTCTATTCAGTGGTAGTATTTCAACCATAATTTGTGCTGAACACCTACAGCTGTATTTATCATGTAAAACAATTGTAAATGTCAGGTCACCTTTATTTGTTTGTAATAGTATTAACCACTTTAAAAAGATTACTTTGGAAATTTGTCAACACTAAGTATAGAATGTTAGCGTGGGACAACAAAACTGACAGCAGACAAACTACAGAAAACTTTGTAATGAAAGATATATGCCAGTTAATATGAGAAAGGTGGAAAGTCCACTCTAGCCAGTGAAGAATATATAAAACTGTGTTTAGTTTCAACTTTGGTATGCTATTATTAGTAGGAGTTTATAAAAAGTATTTCATCATTGGCAGGACTGCATGGTTATTGTTAAATCGTAGATATGTATTTTGTTTTTTTTGTACTTTCACGTAACATTTAGCCTTAGAATTGTGTAATATCTACTTTTTTTTTATTCTTTGGGGTAAAGAGCAGTGGGGGGGGGGGGGCTTGGAGTAACTTAGTTATATATCAAAATGTAATGAGACAGAAAACGAGTAGTTTTTCTGTGTTCGGATTGTAAAAGGTTCAAACACCTGGTGTGTAGGGTATGAACTACAAATCAGATGATTGAACTCATTCAATCTCATCACAGAAATATCTGATCCTTCTGGTGATCTTTTGTGATGAATTTAAAAGATTCTTTTTGTTTTTAAGTCTTCTTTTTAATTTATTAGAATGCCTTGTTTATTGGAATTAAATAGAATTACAAAGTGGATTTTTTTTTTAAATAAAACTTGCCCTAAAACTACTGTAAAATTGTAAACTTTTAACTGTATAGAATATTTCTTCCGTTGTCTGTATTTCCTTTTTCAAAGATAGATAACACTAATTTGTAATTAAAATTTTTGTGGAAAAAAAAAAGTCGCTTCTCCTACAATAATGGGATTGTACTGTTAATTACGGTATTTTTACATGATTGTAATATGATAAAGTAAAACAGGGTTGTAAAAACAAAACAAACTTAACACTTTTGGTCTTTAAATGCTAGCGGCTGATGTTGGAAAATAAAATGGTTGATATGAGCAGAAAATCAGTACTAAGATTGTTGATAGAAGACAGTACAATCGATGGGTTTACCCAAATAATTAGAAATAAGGGTTTAACCTTTTTTTGACACTAGAAGTTGTGGAATGGGGAAATGCTTTTAATTTGTTTGGAATGACTTTGTTTAAAAAAAAAAAAGCATAGTTGTGATAGAAAATACTTAAAGCTTTATGAGTCTGAAATATATATTTTTGAAGCTCTCATGTTTTTAATAAATTGACTTTTACTTTGAGGCACTTTAGATATTTAATTTCATAATTTTTAAGATTTCCCCAGTGTAATTTGTTGTTATTGAAGTGTTTGGTGTATCATCTGTCATCACAGACTTAAGTAGAGATCATGAAAAACTGTTAATCACTTAACAGTACAGAAGACATTCCTGTCAAATATAAATATAGTTAACTAAGGGTTGCACGGACAGCTTACCTAGGTGAGTGATATGTAGTGATGGTGAAAAGTATCTTAATACATTCTAAACTTCTTACTACTCAGTCATCTAGGTAGGTCATCTGTACATTTCTTAGTTAACTGAGTAAAAGTAACAAAAATGATTGATATTTTTTAAATGTACAATATTTGGAAATGGAATAAGTCTTAAAAAAATCTTTATACCTCGTGTATACAAAGTTTTAACAATGTTAACAGATTAGTTGGGCTAACAGATTTATTTCAATTTTTCTTTTGTAAAACAGAGTACAAATACTGCCTCGTTAATCGTTTCTGATATTATTACTTCAAAAACACTAGTTGTGGGAGTAAAACTGATTATTGGTGTATAGATATTAATGTATTTTTGGGGATGGGGGGAATGTTGACTGATGTTACATATAATTTTTTTTCTTTTTAAGTTAATATTATTGAAATTATTAGTTAAAAGAATACCCAGTGTACATAAATAAGATGTGCAAAAATATGCTCCGAAAATTGATACAGAGTTTGTCAAATAGAGTGCATTGTGTTCCTCACATGTGCATCTGCATACTTTTAAACTATGCTCGTCTACATTGTTAACCAATGACAGTTGGGAAAGAACCCAGTAGTAACTCTCTTTCATTCATGGGTGAGTCCGAGTGTCACCACACAAGTAGTGTGTGGGGGGTTCAGCTTTTTTGTAAGGAAAGGTTACCCAACAGGAGCATCACTTAGATGGTTCTAAAAGAATCCAGATGTAAAAGGTAAGTATAAAACCAGAATATACTGGTACTTCATACAAAAATGGATACCATCTTGGGAATAGGCTGGGCTGAACCCCATGTTTTACTGTCCTTGATTTCTGTGAGGAATCATGTAGAAACTGTAATCTGTCACCAAAAGATGTAAATACACTTTTCATCGCCAGTAGAAATACACCTGTGATTATGTGGCAGTCACAGCGTGCTCCTAGTCGCACATTTGGAAATTATAACCACTTCGTTTGTCATAAAACTACAGTAACAGTTTGAAGTGTTCCACTAACTGGATATTTTTACATATCTTGTATATGTACACTTTGAGTTTCTTCGATCAAAGTCTGCTCAGTTGTAGTATTTATTAATTTGATTTATGTCAACTTAGTATGCTTTACAAGAGTCTGAATTATCTGAATTAACATTGTATGAGCCCATAATTAAATACTTCAGTTGTGGGTGTGGTATGTATGAAAATATTACAATCCCTAAATTTCATTTTATTTTATGCTATAAAGGTTTGAGAAATTATGCAAAACTGATATTTTAACACCTGTACCATTTTCAGCAAATTTAATGTTGTTCAGGTAATTCTCTCCCTTGTAAGTGTACCTATTTAGGATAAATTGGGTTAACAAATGTGAGATTCCTAGGTTCCCCACCATTTCTCACAGAAGACTTAACACGTTAATGATAATCTTCAAGTTTCCCCCTCCATGTTATATTGTTTAAAAAAATGTGTGTTTGAGGTTACATTCTTATTCAGATTAATTTCATTATCACAAGTATTATTAAAGTACCAATACTAATTTCATTAGCAATTATCACAAGTATTATTAAAGTACCAATACTTTGGAAGAATATCGTTTAGTTAGTTTTTGACGTTTCATCGTTCTTTTGATATTTACATGAGACGTTTGATTCAGTCTCACAATGTGACCTTTATTTGAAAGATAAAAGAGTATCAATTGCATTAGCATTATGTTTCGTACCTGATTAATATCAGTAGAATCTGTTTATTTCTCTGGCTAGATAAAAGTGTGTAATAATAAGTTATGAATGTGACTAAGGTTATATTCACATTCTTTGATTACTTTACATAAATCAACACGTCAGTTTGTGCTGTAATAAACGATTTGTTGTTCTGCTCTCATCAATGGTTGTTAAATGTGTATATGTTTAAAAGACCATTAAATGTGTTTTATTTCCTAAAATACAGCAGTTACTTTTATGTCATGTTCGTCCAGCACGTGGTTTTTGATGTTCATGCATGAAACCTTCCGCACTGTGTACAGGAGAATTCTGGGTTTGGGGCAGCTGACTGTAGATTTTGTTGACGAGACTTGGAAAGACGCTGCTTGGGTTCTGCATCCTTGATGCGGCGAGATTCAAAGACAGATGTCCAACTGTGAACTAACTTACGCCACGACTTGAGCTACCAGTTCTCAGTTATCAATGTTACAGAGTTTCATTGTTGATTTCAAGCAGTCTTTGTACGTTTTACGTTTCCCACCTTGTGATCCATTTGTTCACATGCTGAAACCACGGGTCATAATATTTCATTTAACGATTCCTCTGTTATTATTACAGGATCTTTAGGCCTCGAACTCCACATTTATAGCTAAAAACCACCCTACTATTAACGACTCACAAAGCTCTTTAGATCTAAAATTATTCTAAATTTGCGCACTTAAAACTCAACTGTTTGAAATTACTTTATAATTATCGCCAGATGTTAGTTTTTTTTTTTTAAATAAATTTTTCATTTAAATTTTTTATTATACACGGGGTAAAATATAAATGGAGGTCAGTTGCTAGTTGGAAAATTTCTGGCAAAAAGGTACTGTGTTTATAATTTTGTGGCAATAATTTTCTCGTTACCTCAGAAAAATAGAGGGATTTAGTTCCTTAATAATAGCCACAAATATTAAAAATAATTTAAAATAGGCATTGTCTTATAATGAAAAAATGTTCAGTTTTTTGAATTTTTACAGAAGTATAAATCGTCAATAATGTTCTTAAAGTACTGTTACATTTTTTTTGTAAAAACATTGACACTACAACAAATGAGTAAAAAAATGAAATGTTTTATGAACTAGTGAAATATAATGAACGTTATCAAATTAATCTATAAATTCCATCAGAGTTAAAACTTTAGAATATATTGAAATTTTTGAGGAAACTTCACAGTAAGGTTACTTAAAACATAATTCCTAACATCTTGTAGTGGATAAATTAACCGTTTTATTGATTGGGGTACAGGCCGAAGAGTGGCGTTGTAGGCACTAAAATTGTAATGTATTACTAGTGTCAACAGTTTTGGGGATAATTCGTTATTGGTTGATTGACTGTGACGTGACGTTACATGATTCGTCAATAGTTAGCGCATTTTATTTGTCAGATCTCGATGGATAATTTTTTATTAATGCAACATCTGTGGATGCATATTGATTTTATTATTTATGTAAAATGGTGGTTTTCGGTATTCCGTGGTGCGTGTGTGTATATATATATATTGTCAAAATTGACCCATCAGTTTATCAGAAACATTTGAAAGTCATTGAATATGGTATTGTATTGATCGTTTGATATTCTTTCAAAGTAGCGTACTTAGAGTTGCGCATGCTTAACGATTCTGATCAAATCCGCAGGAAAAAGGGGTGGAACGAGCTATGCATTACAAAACACTCAAGCTTCTTTATTAAAATGGACGAATGAATATTGTATAACTTTATGCTTCACAATAAAGAAATAATTTACCATACTATATGTAAAACATAATTAAATAAGTATGTGATATTTACTACGGTATTTATCCAAGTAAACAATGTAAACTTTCGCTACACCGGTAATAGATTACGCTAATTTCTAAAAAAAAAAAAAAATCCAGGCCTGGCATCATGTGGTTAGGGCACTCGACTCGCAATCTAATATACATAGGAGACGAAAAAAAGAAAGAATATTTTGACCATATTTATTTATATCATTTTAAAACTTTAAGGTGAAGTTTTAGGTGATAAATTTTCTGATGTTAAAATCAATTTCAACAGTAACGAATGAACTGTTGAAGGTGCTGTTAAACAAATGGAGAATGGTGACAATGAAAGATCTAGTAATCTTGTTACTAAGAAACAGCTGATCGTAAAATATGATTCCTAAACAATGATGTTTGAGTTCAACTCTTTTAATGTTTCTTTGCTTATTTCACAATGTAAAGTTGGCTTCCAAAATGGCGGAAAACTGCATAAAACAATCAACTCAAACTCACTCGGATCTAAACACGAGATAAATAAAAAGATTTGCAACTTCTTAAAAAAATCAATTAACGTGAGTTTTCACAGATTTAAGATAGCAGGAATCGTACATCCACACGGCTTTTTGCTCGCTTTTTTCATCCGTGGGGCGTCATAAATCTACGGTCAATCCCACTATTCGTTGGTAAAAGAGTAAGCAGTGGTTGATTAACTGATTTCCTTCTTGTCTATCACTGCTAAATTAGGGACGGCTATCGCAGATAACCCTCATGTAGAGTTGCGCAAAATTAAAAACAAGCCAAACCAATCATTTTCTTTTTTACAACACCAAAAATACTCTACACCATCGTAGGTAGGCCAAAATGTTTTTACATTCTACCACAAGAAAATAAATGTATTAAAAACATTTCAACTACCGTCGTAGAGGGATTTTTTGCTTATGGTATAATTATCAAGCAGAGTAGGTACATCAAATTGGAACTTGAATTTAAAGTCTGTTTAAAATTATTCATTCAACAGACAATTATGCGATTATGAAGAGAATACCCTAAGACCTAACACCAGCGCTGGCAAAACTTTAAAACCAATCATATAGAAGTTGAATGATAAAGTATCACACATTTTTTTTTACCTTAAAATGTACATTTTCAAGTTTCCGAGCCGAGTTTAAAGTATGATAAAATTCTAACGAATCATCTCACCTCAAACCACGTGACATGTTTTCTTCAAAGACTGTTAGCAGAACAACAACAATAACAACAACAAATAAATTAAAAAAAAAAAACAATAATAAAATTAAAAAAAAACGAATTCCGCGATTTCCAGTAGTTTTTATGTGATATTATATCGCAAAATCACTGGTAACATTTAGAGAATCCGCTAGTTATGTGTGATATTATACTGCACTAAGGCTGATAACTGTTCCCCACATCTCTCGTTATGTTGCTAGTATATTAAAGGTTTCCTGTAAGAAGAGTATAAAAGCATCTCTGGCATACACTTTGCGTGCTGCACGATGCTTCAGTACGAAGCTATTTTCCTCGTACACTTTGGGTGCTGCACGATGCTTCAGTACGAAGCTATTTTTCTCATACACTTTGGGTACTGCACGATGCTTCAGTACGAAGCTATTTTTCTCATACACTTTGGGTACTGCACGATGCTTCAGTACGAAGCTATTTTCCTCGTACACTTTGGGTGCTGCACGATGCTTCAGTACGAAGCTATTTTCCTCGTACACTTTGGGTACTGCACGACGCTTCAGTACGAAGCTATTTTTCTCACACAATTTGGGTACTGCACGATGCTTCAGTACGAAGCTATTTTCCTCATACACTTTGCGTGCTGCACGATGCTTCAGTACGAAGCTATTTTTCTCACACAATTTGGGTACTGCACGATGCTTCAGTACGAAGCTATTTTCCTCATACACTTTGGGTACTGCACGACGCTTCAGTACGAAGCTATTTTTCTCACACAATTTGGGTACTGCACGATGCTTCAGTACGAAGCTATTTTCCTCATACACTTTGCGTGCTGCACGATACTTCAGTACGAAGCCATTTTCCTCAGTATTGTTGGCCCATCGGATTAGCTCGGTTTCTAGTAACTCAAATCCTTGGTCGAAACGCGATTTATAATGACTAGGCTGCTATAAAGCGTTTTGACAAGAATAGGCTTATAGCATGCTCAGCTGGCCCGATGGATAGGCTTATAGCATGCTCAGCTGACCCGATGGATAGGCTTATAGCATGCTCAGCTGACCTGATGGATAGGCTTATAGCATGCTCAGCTGACCTGATGGGTAGGCTTATAGCATGCTCAGCTGACCTGATGGGCTCTGTTAGAAGTTAATATTAATTGATCAAAAGGCCGGCGTCACTGTAATTATGTAATATCACACAAACTACCAATCTACAATCCTGCTTGCTGGAAAATGACTTCATTTTTTTGACAAAGTCATTTATTAGTAAGTTAAGAAATAGATAAAACTTTGGTTAACCTTTGAAGGAAGAGAGAACAATAATGACACTAAAGACCAATCTATTGTATTTTTCGGAATATAAGACGCACCCTTATTTTGAAGACAAAGTTTTGTGGACAAAAAGCTACA
>NW_013667881.1:19106-21682 GCF_000517525.1 Limulus polyphemus | reverse complement strand
GCAAGAACTAGAACATTCGCCAAAGTACAGGATAATTCTAGAAAGTAGAGAGCGTGAGAATCACATGATCTCGATGACGCAACAATATATATTATTCAAACCTTCGGTGTATAGGACGCAAGCAGATTTTGACATCAAATTTTGAGGTAAAAAAGTGCGTCTTATACACCGAAAAATACGCTAAATCTTAAATGTTAAGTTAACTGATCTGATTAAAAGTTTTTTGATGACTTTGAATCGAAATGTTTGATTTATACTATGCAAAACCTGACTTTTATGAAAACAACAAACAGCTCAATTAAATAAGGAGCCCAAAGAGACAAGCACTTCATAGCGTGGTACGATCATAAAACTTATAATCCATGCCCCCAAAACGGTGCTGTTATTATTATTATTATTGAATGAAACTGCATTTTGTATTGTTCAATCTTTCGACGAAGGGCCTACTTCCGGTATAAAGTGTTCGTTAACGGAGACTGTTAAATCTATAGCCGAAACTCTTCCCAATAAAATAATATATTTTTTAAGGCTTTCGAAAGCAGATAAGCTCATTATTTGTATTTTTTTTTTATAAAATGAAATGAGAAAAACTTTGCTTCATTTCGTGTACACCACATTATATGATTTAAATAACAAAATGTCTTCCGAATAAAATAGACGCCATGACGTGTAAAAGTTGAATGAAGTTGAAAGAGAAGTACTAAAAGGCTTAACTATAATATATTCTGGACGGCGACAAATTAAAGAGTAAGATGAAATGGAAATAAAACTGTCATATTTCAGACAAATATTTTTTTCAGACTTATAAAGTGGGTAAACAATTACGAATAAAAAAGAGTGTTTGTTTGTTAGGGATTTTGCGCAAAGCTACACGAGGGCTATTTGCGCTAGCCGGCCATAATTTAGCAGTGTAAGACTAGAGGGAAGGCAGCTTGTCATCACCACCCACCGCCAACTCTTGGGCTACTCTATTACCGTCACATTATAACGCCCCCACGGCTGAAAGGGCGAGCATGTTTGGTGTGACGGGGATTCGAACCCGTGACCCGCAAATTGCGAGTCGAGCGCCTTAACCACCTGGCCATGCCGGGCCAAAGAGGGAGAGAGACAGAATACGTGACGTATTTCCTTGTAAATTAATACAGCACTCGGTGGTAGTGCTTGGCATAAAACTAAGCAATTGCTCGGGGCTCCTTGTTCACGGCAATTTTTCCCCTCATAATTTTGACCACTGTTTTAATATTGCGTTCATTTCAAAAACAAAACGAAACGTGTTTATATTGAAAGTAATCCAAAACACATCTCTCAGTAACAGACGGACATTTAAAAGTTGCAACAACAGGACACTTCTCAGTTAGGCACACCGATTGATTGCAGCGCACCCACACAGTGTGTATGAATCGAAAAGGATATCGGTGCAGTGGTGTAAGCATGCGAATAGAAATAACATTTTAAGATGTGTATTTTTTGGTCTGTGGAAATATTTCGATTAGTATATTAAAGGGGTGAGTGAGGGGGTCCAAAATATTCTTGTTTAAAGTCCCCCGCAATGAGTTTAGCCCCACTCCTGTCAACATCATTTGAGCCGTATGTAGAATTTGAAATACATGTGCTCGAATGAGACTGCTGTTATTCTAGTCCCCCCGATCTTTCAGATGGAGATAGGACAGGGCGTGGTTAGTTTACCAGTCTGTGAATCCGAAGGAACATGGTTTGTGTTCCGTTTCCGAATGAGTTATAATAATTTTACTTTTCCAAAATTACTTTGTTATTCGCATTTCTGTAATCAAACTTTTATGTGCCAGCAATCATTAGGGATAGTTATTAATGTTTGATGTATCCCTTAAGGACTTTTCATTGTAGTGTGATGGTTACTGGGTGTACTGCATAATTATCTTGTTAACATTTATGTAAAATATAGTCAAATACCTGAAAATATCGCATGACCTATGACCTTGAATTTGATCTTTAGCTTGTGAATGAGAAGTATGCAGTTATGAGATAACTTTTACAAGTTCAACTATTATAATACTCTGTTACGTGTGTAAGGTTTTTCCGGTTACCTCTCTGTTCAGTAACCGGTATAACGATTACTATACAAGATGTAGTTCCACGGATTTATTTGATGTTAAGCTCAAAACGGGCTATCTGTGTTATGCCCACCAGGGGTATCGAAACCTAGTTTCAGCGTTATAAGCCTTCAGACTTATCGCTGAGCCACTGGGGACAGATCCAGGGAAGGAAATTGAAAACAATACGTTATTTTTTTAAAAGCTTTTGTTTAAGATATGTTTTTTGTTTGTTTTAAAACTTACAAATTAACTTCAACATTTTTATTTGTCTCCCATCTCCTATTTACTGGATTCTTTTTTAAACACTGGATCATTTCTTCTTGAATTGTAAGAGACGTCTTTGGTTAGAAACTTGTCTTTAAATAGAAACAGTAAATATTTTCAAACCATTTTAAAGTATGCAGCTTACTATACATTTGCTTATTACTATTGTTACGACAGCGGAGGTCACGTGACGCTAGTAACACGTCATATTCTCGAAGCTTCGTGAATGCTCGGGAGGTT
>NW_013667881.1:10021-18543 GCF_000517525.1 Limulus polyphemus | reverse complement strand
AAATGTCTACTAAAGTACATTTACATCTGCTTTTTGTTTACATCTGTTTAAATGAAGTGCTCGCGTATTTTCAGAACAGATAAAAACTGAGCACTATTATAATACATACATTAAAGTATGAATGGTCTAGTTTTGGATATACTAATTATTCCTACAATTATCATAAACTATTAACATTCACCCTAGCGTTTCCTGTAGTTACTATCCTTTCATTATCTCCATTTAAAATTTGTCGGCAGTAAACTTGGTACCAAACAAAACATACAAGAAACAGAATTAGTTAATTATGTAATAAGGTGTGGCCTATCAGTCATATTTCAGGAACTTTGATAAGATACATTGTAACGGTATAAAATGAACACGCCGCTATAGTTAGGGTTCATCAACAAAAACACAACTTATTCACAATAATAACACTTAGAAATAAATTCAACGCAGTTAATAAACAAATGCCTGGCCAGGGCTTCACACTAATATTAATAAACACTTTATCATAAATATTAATAAATCAATAAAAATGAAATCAGGAAAAAGAACCTGAGGTCAGTAAAAGTTTGGGGGTGCATCTTATCTAGCAGTGTGAGTGATGTACAAGAAACTCATAATTATCACAGATAAGCTCTGATCCATAACGCTATTTCTCCAGAAACACCACTTATCGGCTGGAGATTTACCTTCCAACGAGAAAATGAGCCTACCAATAGAAAAAAAAAAGCAGTGAAATGATACCTTGACAATAAAGAGGCCAATGGAACACTAATAATTGTGCTTAATTTGCTCAAAGTCCCGGTATTCTAGAGTCTGAATGGCGTTATCTAAAAAAACAGGAACGTCAAAAGATCTGAGGAGATCTTGGAACAATATTTCTCAAGATGAAATACTCTGTGTTGTAAAGCACTGGATTCATAGATAGAATGTCGCACATCTCAGTTGCTTTTCTTTTGTATTTTCTATGATAATGTTTAGCACCATTAATAAATTCTCAAGATAATTGCATTTACTCGCTGTCTGAACTCCGGTATGCGCATCATTTGTATATATCCATGATAATTTCCATAACTGTATATATTTATGTAATTTAATGCTTTATATCTCCTATAGATGACACCACCATCACAAACAGTGGTGCAGTGAAAAAAACAAAACAAAGTTGCATTAAAACACGCAAAGAGTGTATATGCTCAAACATTAAAAGTGTGATCTTCATATGGATAATATTTAAGAAAATATAAATTTACGAATACAGTTCGATGGAATATCGAGAAAGTAACGTAGTTCTTTTCAACTACAGTTTTATGCCGCTTTCGTCCTCCACGTACAGAAGGCAAGATAAACACATCTGACAGATCCATTGGATGTACATAAATTGATTACAAAAAAAATAATAAATTAGCAAACAGTAGAAGAAAAAGCATCCATTCATTCACTGCCAATGATAACTGTATATCTCTATCAGTGGAAATCAAACAACTTATTTCAGCGTCAAAGTCATCTCATCTGGATCATCCAATATTGAACTTTTACTTAAAGAAAGTTTATCTATTATAAATGAACCCCCAATTTTAATAACTAGTGGAATTAATCTGAACAACTTCAATAACTTGTATAATATTGTTGCATTATCCCATTCTTTGATTATTGGATTGTCTTTTTAATTTGTTACATCTTATTATTCTGTTCAATATAGCTTGCTGAAGATGGAATGCGTATATTCCGAAACGTTCAAGAATTAAATGTTTGTTAGTGTACACACACACGTGTCAAATGTTTGTTAGTGTACACACAACGTGTCAAATGTTTGTTAGTGTACACACACGTGTCAAATGTTTGTTAGTGTACACACACACACACACGTGTCAAATGTTTGTTAGTGTATGCACACGTGTTAAATGTTTGTTAGTGTACACACACGTGTCAAATGTTTGTTAGTTGTACACACACGTGTCAAATGTTTGTTAGTGTACACACACGTTTCAAATGTTTGTTAGAGTACACACACGTGTCAAATGTTTGTTAGTATACATAAACGTGTCAAATGTTTGTTAGTACACACACACGTGTCAAATGTTTGTTAATGTACAAATACACGTGTCAAATGTTTGTTAATGTACAAATACACGTGCCAAATGTTTGTTAGTGTACACATACACGTGCCAAATGTTTGTTAGTGTACAAATACACGTGCCAAATGTTTGTTAGTGTACACATACACGTGTCAAATGTTTGTTAGTGTACATACACACGTGTCAAATGTTTGTTAGTGTACACATACACGGGTCAAATGTTTGTTAGTGTACACATACACGGGTCAAATGTTTGTTGTTGTGCTATAATTTTGTTGTTCATCATTAAACTTCGATCCCGTTGAATGAATCTGTTCCTATGATTTCATTTTAATTCGGTAATGGTGGTTAGGGCGCTTGACTCTCGACCTGTAGGTTGCGGAATCGAATCCCTGTCATCGAACGTACTCGTTTTTTAATCCATGGGAGCGTTATAATTTGACGGTCTATCCCACTATTCGCTGATAAAAGAGTAACCCAAGAGTTGGCAGTCTGTGGTGTTGATTAGCTTCCTTCCCTCTAGTCTAAGCTAAATTAATGACGGCTAACGCAGATCACATTAAAAACGGCTTCTTCACATCATTTTCTGGTTAAAAAGAAATAAGCAATCAAAAAGTGGTAAAATTATTGTTTATCTTCTCTTTGTTGAAGTCTGAAACTTATACTGCTAAAAACCGCATTTAATACCTGTGGTAGACAAAGCACTGATAGTCCATTTTGTAGCTCTGGGCTTAAGAGGCAAACCATACAGTAAATAATGGAGGACAAAATTTCACTAGTGGAATTAATCTGAACAACTCCATCACATACATTAATAGAATTAATCAGAACAACTGTATCACATACATTAATAGAATTAATCAGAACAACTGTATCACATACATTAATAGAATTAATCAGAACAACTGTATCACATACATTAGTAGAATTAATCTGAACAACTGTATCACATACATTAGTAGAATTAATCTGAACAACTCCATCACATACATTAGTAGAATTAATCTGAACAACTGTATCACATACATTAGTAGAATTAATCTAAACAACTGTATCACATACATTAGTGGAATTAATCTGAACAACTCCATCACATACATTAGTAGAATTAATCTGAACAACTCCATCACATACATTAGTAGAATTAATCTGAACAACTCCATCACATACATTAGTAGAATTAATCTGAACAACTCTATCACATACATTAGCAGAATCAATCAGAACAACTGTATCACATACATTAATATTTTTATAAATAGTTTTGTGATAACTTTAATGATGAACTGCTTTTCGCAACCACCAGTTTAAACCGATGATGTCCATAAAGCCATTGCATACAGAGACTTAAATACAGGAACCGTTAACGAACCATATCTGAACCTGTGTAATTAGAACAATGACAAATACAAGGAAAGCACGAGTTCATCAGTACAGAATAGTACTTAACAGGTTGAGGTGTAAGAATATGTTCACCAATAACCCAGAGCGCCATACTAAATATGCTATTAACGGAAAGTGTTTGTTTGTTTGTTTGTAGTTAAGCGCAAAGCTATACAATGGGCTATCTGTGCTCTGCCTACCACGGGTATCGCAACCCGGTTTCTAGCATTGTAAGTCCACAGACAAACCGCTGTACCACTGGGGGCAGCCCAAAGTGTCAAAACATTTATTAACGACTCAAAGCACCTTAGTAAATCCGTTAATTATCCAAAACACCTTAGTAAATCCGTTATAATCCAAATCATCTTAGTAAGTCCGTTAATAATCCAAAACATCTTAGTAAATCCGTTAATAATCCAAAGCACCTTAGTAAGTCCATTAATTACCCAAAGCACTTTAGTAAATCCGTTAATAATCCAAAACACCTTAGTAAATCCGTTATAATCCAAAGCACCTTAGTAAATCCGTTAATGATCCAAAACACCTTAGTAAGTCTGTTAATAATCCAAAACACCTCAGTAAATCCGTTAATAATCCAAAGCACCTTAGTAAGTCCATTAATGATCCAAAGCACTTTAGTAAGTCTGTTAATGACCTCATTACCTGAGGGCACCAAACTCCTGAACTAGTCCAACCTCTGGATGTTATATAAAACTTTTATATTTTTAGTCAGACTTTTTTATTAAACGCTTTTTCTTTTAAATCGGAAATCTGTTAAATACAATTTTACGTTGGGTGTTATTAACCTTACTGTACGCAAAAGTTTTAAAACCAATATCTAGTGCTAATGCTAGGCTTACTATTTTATTATTAATAAGATAGGTTAATCCGTATTATATGAATTTTGATTACATATTTATATTCACGTGTTTACATACTTAGTATATGTATTCGTTTGATAAATTTCACTCAATAATTCACTGTTACTTAAGTTCAGAATTTATTAATAAGTATAAGAAAATGGTTCGTATTTCGTGTTAAAATTAAAATTATGAAAGTATATGGCACTATACAAATTAATTAAAACTAAACAAAATAAATTCTTATAGGCTGTTTCATTTAATGCATTTCTAACGTAAAAATAACATATATTATTCACATATAATTACATGTATTATTCAAAGATAATTGACATATATGCACGAGCCATTGTATTATATATATAGCTCTAAATTCAAAACTTTTCCTTTGTTAAATACAAATTAAATGCCTTGTAAAGTGTACAAGTAATTAAAACGGATTCCTCGCTCAGTAGAACCACTCCCCACGAACGTACAAAATCTCTAACAATACAAGTATACTGGTAAATATATGTGGTACATGTTTTCCAATACTTTTTAATTACGTTGGACGTAGCTGTTATATTGAACCCTGGGTAGTAATGCTAATTATACCTCGAGCTTTTACGAAAAAGCTAAACATATTTCTGTATAAGCACATACGTAAAGGCACATATCAAACTCGAGGTCTTTAAATCCCTGCATTACTACAGTACAGTATATCTGTAGACGGTTTTGTGTTTATACTGTGTAGGGAACTAATCATCTAGACCTTGAGGCTAGAAAAACGTTTAAACTAATTCACACATTGGAACAAAGATTTGTATATATAGCTACGAAAATCAAGCCCTCTACAGCACCTGCCTTTTGTATAAGGCTTTATGATTACATATGGTGATTAATATCAATTTTTTATTTTCTTTTAATGTTACATCATTATCACTCTTCATTATTTAAATCCCTCGCTGGAAGACTGTGTGTGTAATAATGTTGATATTTATTGATCTTGAGCAAAACTCGAGAATACAATTATCATTAGAACAAAAAAGAAGAAATAGAACAGCTTGAAAATTTTCATATTCTCTTTCGATGACAAAGGTAGCTTTCCCCTATAATTGTCTACTGTAAAGCCTTGTCAAAATAGCTAATTTGAATTTAAAACATATATTAAAATAATTAAAAAAAAGAGAAACATACTGAAATTCAAATAAAACAATAACTCTTTCAGAAATGAAAAACATTATCTTCGTTTGCCTCTAAAAATTATAATAATCTATATGGGATTAGAAAGGAAAGGAAATTTAACGTAAAAGTTTTCTAAATCTTTCTATTTATATTATTAATATTTTATTATGTGTAAATAAGATTATCTTGTAAAGACTTCGTCCCACCAAACATGCTCGCCCTTTCAGCCGTGGGGACGTTATAATGTGGCGGTCAATCTCACTATTCGTTCTTAAAAGAGTAGCCCAAGAGTTGGCGGTGGGTGGTGATGACTAGCTGCCTTCCCTCTAGTCTTACACTGCTAAATTAGGGACGGCTAGCGCAGATAGCCCTCGTGTAGCTTTGCGCGAAATTCAAAAAACAAACAAATCTTGTAAAGATAAGTGTGTTTTTGTTCCTAGGAGTTTGAATATTAAATGATATGCATGTTAAATATGAGTGAACACACGTATATATATATATAGTTTTACCTGGATCATTACAAGAAAAATGTTTCTTACAAAACATTAAGACGCAACACTGTTTGTTTTATCATGAATTCTTAAGAGTTATAATTTAATTTCACTAATCATAAGTCGTGTTTAAACTTTAGCTGTTTTGTTAAGCTGTTATACTAAGACTTATACTTTGGCTGTATAAATTAGCTTGACAACTTTTCTTGTGCGTCTCAAAATAATTTTTTTTCCAGTTTATTTACAAATTCTTTAGAAAATTAATTTATACAAAGATTGACTAAGTTTTTTCTTATTTAAAATTAATTTATCTAAGGATTAGCCAAGTTTTTTCTTATTTAAAATTAATTTATCCAAGGATTGTCCAAGTTTTTTCTTATTTAAAATTAATTTACCCAAGAATTGTCCAAGTTTTTTCTTGCTCAAAATTTATTTAAATCATTAACGTGTTTATAAGTTAAAAGAATAAAACAAAACAAAAACAAAATAGTAACAATATCTTCTACAAACATAAAACTTTTTGCAAGTCCGAGACGAACACGATAAGGACAAAGTTTGTCTGTTTGTTTTTCCAACGTTAAAAATTAAAAACAACATGGACGTTAAAAAATGGAAAAACAACATGTACATTAAAAAATGGAAAACAACATGGACGCTAAAAAATGGAAAAACAACATGGACGTTAAAAAATGGAAAAACAACATGGACGTTAAAAAACCATGTTGTTTTTCCATTGTTTAATGTCCATGTTGTTTTTCCATTTTTTAACGTCCATGTGGTTTTTCATTTTTTAATGTCTATGTTGTTTTCCATTTTTTAACGTCCATGGCATAACCATCAAAAGACGCATCTCTCACAGAAAGCAGGATATGCGTAAATGCGTATATTCCTGTTCTTATTTATGACTGTAATAATTTCTAGCTTTCTTCAAACACCATTCTAACAGTTCCTTTATAGAGTGATGTATCTTATATGTTACAAGCATAACATCCTTCGTATCCGTTCTAGCTCTTTATTTATATATCTCATCAGCTTATAATGGTATAATTTCCGGTAGGGACTATATCAACAGCAAAGACTGGGTCAATAACGTCATTTCCTGTTTCTGTGAGCCGGAAGGTCATTTTGATATTACATGAAGGTAATTCAATAGACAAATACACTTTATTACAATGTTCATTTGTTTTCGTTTTGTTTTTTTTTCGTCGATTCTCTGGTGTTGGATATTTGTCTCTTTAAATAAATAATACACTGGAATTCAACAGACGAGTTAACTCGACTTTTCCTCCATTAATATCACACGTCCATAGATGGCTCTGCGTAATCTTGAAGGCTTGTGGCTTCTTAAGTTGGGGTTCGATCCTGCGGTGGGCACATCTAGCCTATTGTACAGCTTTGTGGATAACAATAAAGAAATCAACAAATAATATCACGTATTTGCTTTCTTAGGTACTGATTAACCACACAATTAGACATCGCTTATAAACACATTCTTGGTGGGTCCATAACTGTGTTCCTTTCATAACATATCATTTACACACACACACATATATAAAATAACAAATATCACAATTAATGTCACCCGTTACTGCTACGCTTCTCTACGTATTTTACAATTTGTCTTGGCTGGTTCTACAAACTAAGAATTGTAACACACAAAAACATAAACTTAATAAATGTAATTTATTCAATACATAACTCCACCAGTTTGGATTTTCAAGTGATGAATTTTTTATTATTTAATTTTTCGAGGCCTGTTTAAATTGGGTAAAATGAATTCTTGCTTTGGAAGGGTTTATTTATTTCAGAATTTTTACGCAAAGCCACACAAAAAGACTGTCTTCGTTTAGCTGTCCCTAATTTTGAGCTCAGCGGAAGGAAGCTCTAGTCAGCAGCACCCACCGCCAACTCAGGAGTTTTGCTTATATTACCGATTAACGGAATTTGACTGTCGCTCTTAAAATGCACCCAACGTCACCGAAATTCGTCGCAAGAGTTTTCCAGCAATGGGACGCGAGCCGTGAATCCTCTGATTCACAATTCGGGTACGCTAACTACTAAGTTACGCTCGGTTACATTTTAGAAGCGAATGATATTAGCGACAGCCAAAAGGTTTGTTTGTTTATCTTAGGGAAAAGCCATATTGGGTTATCTGCGGTGTTCACCACGGAGAATCGAACCCCGGATGTTAGCGTTGTAAATCCGTAAACTTACCGTTGTCCCACCGGGGGACTGGCCAAAAAGACATAGCGATAAACACTATTTCGCTGGTACCACCTATTATTTGGTATTTTTTTCGTAATTTTCATTAAAGGATTTTTGTTGTTGTTGTTGTTTTTCTCATTAGCTATATTTGTGCTGGACCAAATACAAGATGTATGTGCTGAATACTTCGTATCATACATATATCAAAGTTTCTGGAATGTCGCCAAAGCAGATATCTTGCGAATAAAGACAGCATTTGATTGGCTGTTTTAGTAATCTCTCTCTGTGAAGGCCCGGCATGGCCAGGTGGTTAAGGCGCTCGACTCGCAATCTGAGGGTCGCGGGTTCGAATCCCC
>NW_013667881.1:5195-9107 GCF_000517525.1 Limulus polyphemus | reverse complement strand
AATTCAAAAAACAAAAACAAACTCTCTGTGAAGGATTATTTCAGATGATAATTTTATAAACATAGTAAATATCTATCAGAAATCAAACTACTTTCTTATGAGGCGAATGCTAATTCTGTTTTCAAAGCTTGATAAAAGGCGAATGTAGTCCTTACTTTAAGTGATTTTTCGTCCCTCCAGTGGCACAGTGGTAAGTCAGAGAGAAATCTGATAATGCTAAACATCGGGTTTCGATACCCGCAATTGGCAGAGCACAGTTAGCCCATTTTGTAGATTTGTGCTAAACTTCAAACAAACAAACAAATTATTATTCGATTTGGGAAAGTGATGTGCTTCTTATCCTTTAAACTTAAAAAAAAAAAAAGGATTCCGGGTTTTAAATATTATGTCATTTCTCTATGGGTTTTATTACTAGTTGCAGAAGAGAAATGGAAGAAGACAATGTAAGAAGCTCTGTAATCATAACCTGTACTATTAAGTAGTCTTTCTAGAAATTACCAGTAAGGTCTACAGATCTTATGATTATATTGTTTCGTAACGATTTATTTGTATGAGTTGTTGTTATTGATGAACATAAAGATACAGAATGGGCTATCCGTGCTCTGCTAACCTAACTTTTAGCATTATAAGCTCTCATACTTACCGCTGAGCATCGATGGGTATTTGGATGAGAGACAACTATCCAAGTTTACCCAAATATTTGAAATAACCATTTCCTCAGTAGGCTGTTGTACAAAACACAGTATTTCTCATGATTAAAGATCACCATTTAATACTCTTTTATAGCTTGGAGTTATGGAATAAAAGGTTAGAAATCATTACGTATGATATTTATATCCGTTTTATTTGTAGCACTACTTCGATTTTGCTTTTCTTTGGACGAATCTCAGTACCTCTTGCATGTCAACTGAAATTTCTTTGGACGAAACTCAGTACTTCTTGCATGTCAACTGACTTTTCTTTGGACGAAGCTCAGTACCTCTTGCATGTCAACTGACATTTCTTTGGAAGAAACTCAGTACTTCTTCCATGTCAACTTAAAACTAAAGGATTAATGTTCTAGTTACTAATAGGAAAGCTTTTCCTTAACAAATCAAACTACCAGGCTACCACATTTCCAAGACTTGTTCTCATGCCTAGTCTTAAGATGTATGTCCTTTCAGCTGTGGGGGCGTTATAATATTACAGTCAATCCCACTATTCATTGGTAAAAGAGTAGCCCAAGAGTTAGCGGTGGGTGGTGATGACTAGTTACTCTCCTACTAGTCTCTCACTGCTAAATCAGGGACGGCTAGCGTAGATAGCCGGCATGTAGCTTTGCGCGAAATTCAAAACAAACAAACAATCTTTTTATTTTTACAATTTTATTGTTTCTAGTGATTCTCTGAAATTTCAAACTGTAACATTGCGAATCATAACATATGCATTTTATACATATCTTTACAGAGCTTTAAAATATGTTCAAGACAGGAAGATTTAAGTAACGAACTGCTACTGATCAAGCATGTACCTACTGAAAAAAAAAAAAGAATTTGCTTTACTTGTAGTTTAAGCACGAAGCTACACGATGGGCTATCTGTGTTCTGCCCACCACGGGTATCGAAACCTGGTTTTTTAGCGTTGTAAGTCCGCAGACATACTGCTGTGCTACTGGGGGGCCTGTAAAAAAGAGGATTTGAGCCAAATATATTAGATAGAGCATTTAAGAAATTTAGCAAAGGTTCAATTTTAGTTAAAAATACTCCGTTAAGATCTATTTATATAAAATAAAAAAAACAAACTTTAAGTTTACTTTATATTCCAGGATTAACAGGTCAATTATTTAAAGCTTTTAAGAAACAGCAAAGTTTTATCCCATTTTTAAACTTGTAAAGAAGAATAAAGGTGTGTTATGGAATAGTAAAGATAAAAATAGAAAAAGAAGATAAAAGTGGGATTTACAAAATAGAATGTGAATGTGGGAGTATTTATATTGGTCAAACTAAAAGGAATTTAAAACACAGATTACAGGAACATAAAAGTTAAGTAAGAAATAATAAAATAGAAAACTCTGCTATAGCAGAACACGAAAACAACACAACACAACACAAACTTTTATGGGAAAAAAGATACAATTTCAGCATAATTGAATTGAAGCTTCACGAGGGCTATCTGCACTAGCCGTCCCTAATTTAGCAGTGTAAGACTAGAGGAAAGGCAGCTAGTCATCAACACCCACCGCCAACTCTTGGGCTTTATTACCAACGAATAGTATGATTGATCGTAACATTATAACTCACTCACAGCTGAAAGGACGAACATGTTTGATGGGACAGGGATTCGAACCCGTGACCCCCAGATTACGAACAAAATAGAAGTTTTAAACAGACATAAAGAGTAATCACGTCAGTGCATTGATATTTGGTGTAATGTATTATATAGGTTGACCAAGGAAATTATGTAAATAATAACGCACTCTATTATCACATGTCAGGGAAAAAAGTATAGATTGTGTCTTGTATATAACTCCTGAAGACGACGTCAAAACATGTACATTCTGCTTTTAAAGTGGGGGCCGTTGATGGCTTCAATAAACTTTGAAAATGGTGTAAATATAAAAACGTTGATTTTTAATTATTTATTGAATTTTAAATAGTACCCAAGTGTCGGTCATTTATATTTAGATTGGTTGTTTTTTAACACAAAGCTACATAATGGGTTATCTGTACTGTGCTAACCGCAAGTATCGAAACCCGGTTTTTAGTGTCTTAAGCCTACAGACTTATCGTTGAGACCAACGAACGGATAGATATATACTGTAGCCAGATAATTCGAATAGATACAATGATGGTCTTACTACCTCTAGGTATGGATTAATAACCTTTTACCTCGGTTGGCAATGTGTTTATTTGGTGTGTGAGAGGTGCCGGATTCGATCCCGAGTATGTAAAAGTTGGATTACTACAAAAGCATTAACGGCCAGCATGTTTGATGGAACTGGGATTTGAACCCGCGACCCCCAGATTACGAAAAAAAAGAAAAAAGAAAAGGTTGACTAAGGAAATATATAAATAACAACGCAATGTAATATCACATTTCAGGGGGAAAAAGGTATAAATTATTGTGTTTTGTAAATAACTCCTGAAGACGACGTCAAAACATGTACATTCTGCTTTTAAAGTGGAAGTCACTGACGGCTTCAATAACGTTTTTAAAATTGTGTAAATATAACACGTTGATTTTAATTACTTATTAAACTTTAACAAACCAACCGTTCGTCCTATCTCTCTGTTCATTCGTCTACGCATACACTGTAACATTACGATCATCTCAGACTTTACAATAACAAGTTATAATGTCACATGCCCAAGTACATTTGGTTTCTGAGAAAGAATCCACTCTTCAAATGCGCTTAGGCTTTTAGGTCTTTTTCGTTTGTTAGTTTTTTATTCATTTTTGAATAATTCACAGTGACATCTTCCTTTGACTTGTGCTAACTATATTTATATCAGCAGTGGTAAAATATGGTTGGATCTTTTAAGCTTCTATTGGTGTAACAATTCTTAAAGCTAGTTCTAGAAACCATTTTAACTTTATTTATTTTTATCAATTTCTTTTTTACAAACTCGAAAACATTCAGTTTTTAAAATTACGAAAATATACTGCTAGAGAAAGAAAACATATATTTCAGTAAACATTTTTTCGAATATTACATAATAATGATCGTTTTAATCTGATCTACAAATACACGCATACATCTCAAGATTTGTAAATAGGATGAGCAAGAAGTACTCAAACTGTAACTCACGGTTTTACAAATATTTGGGTGCTATACACTAAAACCAAAGTTTTACAAATCCACTGGGTGCTATACACTAAAACCAAAGTTTTACAAATCCACTGGGTGCTATACACTAAAACCAAAGTTTATAA
>NW_013667881.1:1803-4198 GCF_000517525.1 Limulus polyphemus | reverse complement strand
CCCACTGGTGCTATACACTAAAACCAAAGTTTTATAAATCCACTTGGTTCTATATTCTAAAAACCAAAGTTTTACATATAGCTCGGTACTATACACTAAAACCGAATTTTTACAAATCCACTTGGTGCTATACACTAAAACCAAAACTTTACAAATGGATGGGTATATTTCCATTCGTTGTCATGTTTGATCAAATAGCGGGATTTGACCGTCACCCTTATAATGCACCCACGAGTTCAAAGTACGGCGCGTGATTTTGCAGCAACAGGATGCAAACCATGGATCTTCGAATTCACAGTTCAGCACCTTAACCACCAGGCCACGCCTGGCTAGAATATAAAGCACCTTCAGGATACTAACAATGGCATAGCAACACGCAGCATTATATGAAATATACCAGAACACGGAGAGAAGTGGGTATAAAGATCAGGTATTTTGAAAATACACACTTAGAAAGTCATAGTAATACCCAGCATTATTTGTGGTAAACCGGAACACGGAGGGAAGTGGGTATAAAGATCAGGTATTTTGAGAATACAAACATAGAAAGTCTTAGTAATACCCAGCATTATTTGTGGTAAACCGGAACACGGAGGGAAGTGGGTATAAAGATCAGGTATTTTGAAAATACAAACTTAGAAAGTCATAGTAATACCCAGCATTATTTGTGGTAAACCGGAACATAGAGGGACGTGGGTGTATAGATAAGATGTTCCGAAAATATAGCATCCCAAAGTCACCGTGAACTATAAAGCTTAAAGGTAAGATTTCCTTACACGTTTTTGTGTGCTGTCGATTACGTGCGTTTAAATTATTGGTCTATTAAAGTTAACTGAACAATCATAAATCATCCTGTACATTGGATAAGTAATTAGGCCTTGTCATAAGAGTCTTACTCAGTTGGATATATATATATATCCATTTATAATGTCCCTTATGAAAAATAATACCGTATCTCTTTAGAACGTATTGATTTTTTAAAAACACAACTGTGGGCTTTTTGAAACACAAAATATATAATTATTTCTGAGCTCCAATGTATCATTTCTCTCTTCGATAAAATCTCATATTTTTATTTCAGTTTTGAATACTATATTTTTTTGAGTAATACTTTTAAAAGATCATCTGTGAATCGTATAAGATGACGTACCTGATTCAGAAATGTTAGTAAAAGTACATGGCAAGCTTTTAATTTTGATATTAAAAGATCTGCTTCCCGGGGGGCAAGCAGTAAGTTTAGGGATTTATATTGCTAAAATCTAGTGTGGACACAACAGATAACCCAACCTAACTTTGCTCTAAAATAAATAAACAAATATCTAATACGGTGTAGTAACTTTATGGTACATTTCGTTATTAAGGCGAGAGAACATACGATCCAACTCCCTTTTATATTAGCTAATTTTTATCACTTTAAGAACATATTTAAATTACACCCGCCTTGCTTCGTCTCCTGCTTTTGTCTTGTTTGCAGTATATGAAACATGTTTGACGTTTATATGGAAAGCGACATTTGGCATCAGCAATTTAACATTTTAACTACTATGAAACTATAAGGTATTGAGATTAAGATTTTAGAACTTTTGAATTAAATATGATTAAATTACGTCCTCGAATACGTCCTTTCAGCCATGGAGGGAGCGTTATAATGTGACAGCCAATCCTACTATTCGTTGTTAAAGAGTTGCCCAAGAGTTGACGGTGGGTGGTATAGAATATATCCGTTTTCTCTAGTCTATCACTGCAAAACTAGGGACAGATATTCTTCGAGTAGCTTTTCGCGAAATTCAACAAACGAATAAACGTCAATAGTTTGGACTTTTGTATTAGATACAATTAAATCAAAGTTTAATCACTGCTAGTTTCGACTGAAATAAATTCGAAATAAAATAATCCAGTCGAATTTGGAAAATTTAGTTCACAATAAATAAATAATCAATGAATGTTATATCATATTTAAGTTTGCACCTGAGGCCTTTCTGTTTTGGAAAAAATATGTATCATAGGTTATCGTTTTCTTCAAAGGAAGTTATGTATTGGATAGGGCTTTCAAAAATTAAATTTTAATGACAAAATTCTCATTTTTTAAGCCTTAAGATTTTTATGAACAATTTGCCCATCTTCGATTTCGCTGTAGTACTCTTGCAGAAATGACAAACAATGCTGTAAAAGTCTCAATATTCTGTTTACCAAATTTGAGAAATATTCGTGTTTATTTCTCAAACTATTATTATCTTATGCTTCTTCTATTTCTTAAAGTTTGAGAAAAGAATCAGTAATATATTGGAAAATCTATTTTACAAATTTTATTAAAAAAATCAAAGGTATGTGGTATTTTTACGAATTTTTTTTAAATATTGAGATAACCGTGTATTTTAATACAGTAATAATGTCT
>NW_013667881.1:0-1081 GCF_000517525.1 Limulus polyphemus | reverse complement strand
GGATTGTCCGTCACTTATAACGTCCCCACGGCTGAAAGGGCGAGCATGTTTAGTGTGACGGGGATTCGAACCCGCGACCTGTAGACTGCGAGTCGAGCGCCCTAACCACCCGGTCTCTACGTCTGTAAATTCTCTTATTATTGACGATTGAATGAACTCGAACATTTCTTCTGCACTATAATACGCAGTTATCTCAATATGTAAAAAAAATCATTTTTTTTCGTAAAAATACCCAACGCTATAGACTTTCATTTTTTGAAAACAATTTTGAGTCATAGATTTTGATGTTCTTTAGTTGAAAATTTGCATTCATAATTGGCTTTTCAAAAATATAAATTTTTCCTCGAAAGTCGCCACTGTTTATTGTTTATGCATGAAAATACCCACTAAAATACTCATTTAAAAAATCGTTTGTTTTCGTGAAAACACCTAAAGCATTTGTATTTTGGTAAAAATTGTTGTATCACAGGTTATCGTTTTCTTCAAAGGAAATAGTGTATTGGATAGGGGCTTTTCAAACGTATAATTTTATTGACTAAATTCTCATTTTAAGCCTTAAGATTTTTATGAAAATTTTGCTAATTTTTGATTTCGCTTTGCTATTACAATGAAGATAAAAGTTTTGGGAATTTTCAATATTTTGTTTAACAAATTTGTGAAATATTAACGTTTTGTGTTTATTTCTCATACTATTGTTTTGCTTATTCTCTGTTTTTAAGGAAAGATGAAATCAATCTTGGTTTCAGAAAATATGTATATTTTTAATTAAACTCTAAGTCTGTAAATTTTCTTATTATTGACGATTGAATGTGTCATGTGAACTCACACGTTGCTCCTGCACTAAAATACTCAGTTATTCCAATATGTAAAAAATATATTTTTTTTCGTAAAAATACCCAAGTCCGTTGTAAGTCCGCAAACATACCACTGTGCCATTGGGGGAGTGGGAGGGGGGGGGTTATTTTATAAGAAGACGTCTATGCCTATTGGATGTTGGGATTTTGTTTGAATAATATTTTTAAAGCTGTTCTTTATTTACAATATAACTAAAGACAATAAAACCAGCAAAACCGAAGCTGAC
>NW_013667880.1:201006-207080 GCF_000517525.1 Limulus polyphemus | reverse complement strand
ATATATTAATAATAGAATTACGTACAGCGTGTAATGTTGGTGTGATTTATATATTAGTAATAGAATTACGTACAGCGTGTAATGTTGGTGTGATTTATATATATAAGTAATAGAATTACGTACAGCGTGTAATGTTGGTGTGATTTATATATTAGTAATAGAATTACGTACAGCGTGTAATGTTGGTGTGTATTTTATATATTAGTAATAGAATTACGTACAGCGTGTAATGTTGGTGTGATTTATATATTAGTAATAGAATTACGTACAGCGTGTAATGTTGGTGTGATTTTATATATTTGTAATAGAATTACGTACAGCGTGTAATGTTGGTGTGATTTATATATTAGTAATAGAATTACGTACAGAGTGTAATGTAGGCGTGATTTATATATTAGTAATAGAATTACGTACAGAGTGTAATTTTGGTATGATTGGTAATAGAATTACGTACAGAGTGTAATGTTGGTGTGATTTATATATTAGTAATAGAATTACGTACAACGTGTAATGTTGGTATGTTTTATATATTAGTAATAGAATTACGTACAGAGTGTAATGTTGGTGTGATTTATATATTAGTAATAGAATTACGTCCAACGTGTAATGTTGGTATAACGTGTAATGATATATATGTACTTTCGATGACGAGGAACCCACTTTGAGACTAATAATGGCTGGAGACGGCTTAAATGGGTAATGAAGAAAAACTTATATTAAAGTTTTTCTTCATTACCCATTTAAGGCGTCTCCAGCCATTATATATGTACTTTGCCTGCACTTTTATTTTGATGGTGTATGATGTACTTTTTCTGTAATAATTAGTATATGATATATGATTTACTTTTTTTTACGTTCTTGCCTTACTGATTTATGGTGTATTTTGTGATGAATGTGTAATACATTATCTGTACTCTTGTTTTATTAGTGGGTTTTGTTAACTTTGTATCACTGAGTGTAAGTTTTGTGCATACATTTGAAATTTCTCTAAATAGAAAATGTTACTTTAATTAATTCAAAAGATTTAAGTGGTTTGTTACGCCCCCGAACTTAAAAATAATATAATTCAAAACACAAAGGCTGAAGATTGTAGTTGCCTTCAGTACTGATATCAGTAGGACCATCACCTAAGTGCCACCCGTCAGTGGAAAGTTCGGCCCTTTAAAACTCACTATTTCCTCAAGGTTTTGAGCCACGCTGGCAGGCTTGCTCCTCTTTCCAGATGGACATGCTTCTTTCACTTCATCTGTAGTCTACCTACTCTTCTGAACATATTTTGACTATATCCATGATGAACCTGATTCAGCTGCTTTAGCTGGACCTCTGCATAGTCCTCTCGCAGCCCTACTCCTGAATCCCAAGTCTCGCAGCCACTCATGAAGCGAAGTTGCAACGGAACTTCGGCAGCCAACTTTAAACACATAGCATGCTCTTTTACATCCTCTATCCTCACAACACATTTGGCGAACTTCCGATCATGAGCTTCCTGGATGTTATCCTCCCATATAAGCTCACCGAAGACCACTAGCTGACCAGATAACAATATCCGGCCTGAGGTTTGTGACTTTAATGTCAGGTTGAAAATTTC
This sequence comes from Limulus polyphemus, assembly GCF_000517525.1. Classification (NCBI taxonomy): domain Eukaryota; kingdom Metazoa; phylum Arthropoda; class Merostomata; order Xiphosura; family Limulidae; genus Limulus; species Limulus polyphemus. Next base: position 205,492 of record NW_013667880.1, on the reverse strand, counting down.
CATCCCCTTCAATATCTGCTGATATCTTCCAGCATTTGCAGACTGCTGTCATTACTACCTGACCCAAGACCCCTCTTTGACGAAGGCAATGAATTGTCTGGAGCCAGTTGCTACCTCTTCTTCATTAGCCTTCTGTAGTCTCTCTCTCTTTCTAACTGCATCAGCAATCACTCGGAGCACGTTGTTATGACGCCAGGTGTACATGCTGCCGAATATATTTGATGGATATGCTGCAACGTTCCTTTCTCACAAGTATGACTAAAATCTGAATTGTCATCGTACCAAACACTTAAGTTGGATAGCTTGGGAAGAAGAGCATATGTAGAACGCCAGAAGAATGAAATTCTAAGTGTCTCCATCCTCCATAGTACATTCCATGATAAAATCCGTCTTGTCTAAGCACCCTGTTTAGCCTGGCCAACAGCTGTGGCTAGTACCTTTTTCCTCCTCAGCTTCTCGAATCTCGTGAGAAAGTAACTCATGTCGCTCTTGGTCATCAGCAGATGACCATCATTTATGACTTAACCATCCCAGACTGGTTCTCTACTTGCCCAGCTTCCATAATCTCGTTGTGTGTAAATCTGGACTCTGCCTCATTCACCACTTCCTCAGCACTCAATTTTTTGCCCGATCAGACATCAGGTTGGGTATCTCTGAGTACAAGATATTTTGAGTCTCTTAGAGTCATGAATGATCTTGCTTTGGATACCTTGTACTCCCTTACAAGATACTTCACTGGTAACACCAACTTCGTGTTGCAGCTGTGTAACACAACATTGTTCAAACAACCAGGAACTCCCAAACATATCTTTATCTGGTGCTCCATCCCTTCTATATGACTAATTGCAATTTTATATTCAGTGAGTGCCTTTAGCATAAGGCTGTACTGCAGGCACCAAAGTTTCAACTTTCCTGGTAGACCACACTTATGAATTACTTCCAGACTCTCCAACACCTGTTTAGCTGCCTCCTGAGCTCTTCTGGTGTATTTCAATTGTTCGGTATACGACCGTTCAAAACTTTTCACAGGCTGCTTTTGGATTAATGAAATTTCCTCGCCATACAGCAAGAAATTAGTGTTTAAACCTCATCTTTCCCCAGTCCATAAGATCTTCAACTTAGATAAAATTACCTTTGCTGCCTCTTCACTTGGGTTGAGTAATGTCAAGTCATCCATAAATACACGTATTGGTGGAAGCTTTTCTCTACGAAACGTTATACTGGAAGTCATTCTCAGCAGCTCTGATGATGACTTCCAGTATAATGACAAACAGGGTAGGAGATATAGAACATTCCAATGGAATAATAACTTCAAGGTTCACCTAGCTGGTTGTATACTATCGGGGTGAGAACCGTATCTGAACCGTATGTAGTATCCCATAAACATTGGCAAGATCAAACCACACTCTGATATCTTCGCTGCTTCATTGCTTCCTGAATGGTATGCCATATCATGATTGTATGCTCCAGATACCTTGGAAAGCCTGGTATCCATGTCTTCTGAATAGAAATATCAATTACGTCATTCCCTAGAAGAAAGGGTGGCATTCTTTATGCTGTCATCCTAAACATAATCTTGTCTTCCACAATCAGCAGCGAAATTGGTCGAAACTGCCCAATGCTGCTTGAACCTTCTTCCAGTGTTATATGTTAAGTCATAAAAAAGTAAACAGTTTGATAAAATAATTTTGTGTAATCCACAAACTACATCACTGTTATTAATTTGCACAGCGGTATGTCTGCGGATATACAATGTTAGAAACCGGGTTTCGATACTCGTGGTGGGCAGAGCACAGATAGCCCAATGTATAGCTTTGTGCTTAACTCCAAACAAACAAACATTTTTCCTTAGGAATGTACACTCCTTCAGCCTTATTCCATGAAGATGGAACCTCATCCTTCCTCCAAACAACTTTTAGCAACTTCCAGAGAAAGTTCAAAAATCCACTACGCTTCTTGTACACCACATACGGTACTCCATTTAGACCTCGAGCAGAAACTTCTATTACTCTCATAATCGGCTCAGGACATGTTACTTTAAATAATTCAACAGACTTAACGTAACATCGTACTGGTTACACTTCCTTTAGTTTCGTGAACTTACTTCTTTAATCTAAGATCACGGTATCGATGTAGTGATAATAGACCCGTTCATTTTTCAAGATTCAAAGAAATAACGAATTGTCCTTCAAAACATACTATAGAGAAGTGGTGCTAAACAGGAACTCTGTAAGCCTGATATTTCTTTTATGAATATATAGGTTTTCAGTGTTTTAGTCATGTACATGTCTCGCGGACAAGCTTTTTGTTCTCCATTTAATCGACTCATGACTTTGATTTCCATACCTTTCAATTTTTAGAAAAATAATCATATGTCAGTGCTTGTTTTATCACTTGTGAACAAAGTCGTAAGTCAATATTTATCTTATGACTTGTAAACAGAATTATATGTCAAAATTTGTCTTGTGACTTATGAAAAGAACCATATGTAAATATTTGTCTTGTGAATTGTGTAAAGAACCATATTTCATTCTGTCTTGTGAATTGTGTAGATAATCATATGTCATTCTTTGTCTTGAGACTTTTAAACAGAATCATGTGTCATTCTTTGTCCTATGACTTTTAAACAGAATCATATACCATTATCTATCTTGTGACTTGTCAAAAGAATCATATCAATATTTGTCTTGTGAATTGTAAACAGAATATCATTATCTATCATGTGACTTGTAAACGGAATCATATGTCAGTGTTTGTCTTGTGACTTATGAACAAATCATATGTCAGTATTTATCTTGTGACTTGTAAACAGAATCGCGTGTCATTGTTTGTCTTATAACTTGTGAACAGAATCACATGTCATTGTCTTGTGAACAGAATCACGTGTCAGTGTTTGTCTATTAACACGAATCTGTTCACAAGCCACACGACAAACACTGACACGTGATTCTCTTCACAACAAATGTTCACACATGATTCTTTTCATATGTTACAAGATAAATATTCACACATGATTCTTTTCATGTCACAAGAGAAATATTCACACATGATTCTTTTCATGTCACAAGGCAAATATTCACACATGATTCTTTTCATATTTCACATTCAAATATTCACACATGATTTTTTTCAGATTCCCCAAGACAAATATTCACACATGAATTTTTTCATAAGCCACAAGATAAATATTCACAAATGATTCCTTTCGTAAGCCACAAGATAAATATTCAACACATGATTCTTTTCATAAGTCACAAGACAAAGCTTGACATCATTTTGTTCACAAGTTCCATGACAAACACTGTCATATGATTCTGTTTACAAGTCACGAGACAAACAATGACAGATGATACCAACTTTGTAAAGTGTGACAAAGCTAAAACTAGAGCAACAGGTCTTCCACCACAGTGGTGCTAACTTAGTAAAGTTCACAAATCACAAGACAAATCTTGTGAAATATGAAAGAATCATATGTGAATATTTGTCTTGTGGCTTCTGAGAAGAATCATGTGTTAATATTTGTCTTGTAACAAATGAAAATAATCATTTGTGAATATTTGTCTTGTGACATATGAAAGGAATCATTTGATTATTTGTCTTGTGGCTTATGAAAAGAATCATGTGTGAATATTTGTCTTGTGACTCATGAAAAGAATCATGTGTCAATATTTGTTTTGTGGATTATGAAAAGAATCATGTGTGGTTATTTGTCTTGTGACATATGAAAAGAATCATGTGTGAATATTTGTCTTGTGGCTTCTGAAAAGAATCATGTGTGAATATCTGTCTTGTGACTTGTGAAAAGAATCATGTGTGGATATTTGTGTTGTGACATATGAAAAGAATCATGTGTGAATATTTGTCTTGTGACATATGAAAAGAATCATTTGAATATTTGTCTTGTGATTTGTGAAAAGAATCATGTGGGAATATTTGTCTTGTGACTTATGAAATAAATCATGTGTTGAATATTTGTCTTGTGGCTTGTAAAAAGAACTGCATTTCATTGTTTGTCTTGTGGTTTATGAATAAATCATTTGTGAATATTTGTCTTGTGACATGAAAAGTATCATGTGTGAATATTTGTCTTGTGACATATGAAAAGAATCATGTGGGAATATTTGTCTTGTGACTTATGAAAAGAATCATGTGTTGAATATTTGTCTTGTGGCTTGTAAAAAGAACTGCCTTTCATTGTTTGTCTTGTGGCTTATGAAATAAATCATTTGTGAATATTTGTCTTGTGACATGAAAAGAATCATGTGTGAATATTTGTCTTGTGACATATGAAAAGAATCATGTGTGAATATTTGTCATGTGGCTTCTGAAAAGAATCATGTGTGAATATTTGTCTTGTGACTTATGAAATAAATCATTTGTGAATATTTGTCTTGTGAAATGAAAAGAATCATGTGTGAATATTTGTCTTGTGACATATGAAAAGAATCATGTGTGAATATTTGTCTTGTTGACACTATGAAAATAA
>NW_013667880.1:195611-200081 GCF_000517525.1 Limulus polyphemus | reverse complement strand
AAAAGAATCATGTGTGAATATTTGTCTTGTGAAATATGAAAAGAATCATGTGTGAATATTTGTCTTGTGAAATATGAAAAGAATCATGTGTGAATATTTGTCTTGTGAAATATGAAAAGAATCATATGTGAATATTTGTCTTGTGGCTATTAAGAAGAATCATGTGTTAATATTTGTCTTGTGACATATGAAAATAATCATGTGTGAATATTTGTTTTGTGACTCATAAAAAGAATGATGTGTCAATATTTGTCTTGTGGATTATGAAAAGAATCATGTGTGGATATTTGGCTTGTGTCTTGTAAACAGAATCATGTGTGAATATTTGTATTGTGACTCATGAAAAGAATCATGTGTCAATATTTGTCTTGTGGCTTATGAAAAGAATCATGTGTGGATATTTGTCTTGTGACTTATGAAAAGAATCACGTGTAAATATTTGTCTTGTGGCTTGTGAAAAGAACTGTATTTCATTGTTTGTCTTGTGACTTGTGAAAAGAATCATGTGTGAATATTTGTCTTGTGACTTGTGAAAAGAATCATGTGTGAATATTTGTCTTGTGACTTATGAAAAGAATCATGTGTGAATATTTGTCTTGTGACTTGTAAACAGAATCATTTGTAGTTGTTTGTATTATGACTTGTGACACAATCACATGTCAGTATTTGTCTTTTGGTTTATGAACAGAATCATATGTCAGTATCGTTTGATTTGTGAATGTAATCAAATAACGTGTCAGCGTTTGTCTTGTGTCACGTGACTCTAGTAGGTATGAATGTGCGCTTAACGTTTCCAACCACAAGAACATTTTGTTCCATTATATGAATTAATTTTGATTATATCATTAGATTTGTCTACTTAAGAAAACTTTTTTTGCTTTTTCAGACAATGAAGACAACTGCAAGGTAAGAAATAAACAGCAATTATGGGATGTGCAGGATCAGCGATCCGTTACCCAAATTCAAGAGCTGTGCAGAAGTTTGAGACAATGTCTGCCATCGAAAGAAGTACGTTTTACTTATGTATTTCTTTCCTATGTATGTTGAAGTCAAGTATAATAAAATTGTAGCGCGTAAAGTCAGTGTTCTGTAACCGTAGAACGTAATGGAAAACCAGCATTCTAAAATTGTAGGATGAAATGGGAGGTTTGTTTTCATTACAGTTATAATATTTTTGAAATTCATGAAGCTGAGGTTCATCTAGGTTCTTTTAACTTTAATGATAAAATAGTTTCTCTTAAACTCAATAAATTCATATTTAAAAATAAATAAAATCAGAAGAATCATTTAAGATTTGTTCCAGACATAAATAATCCATGAATAAAACAGTCACATTTTAGAGCAACAGGTCTTCCACCACAGACACTTTACCAACTTACAACCACTGCGGTGGAAGACCTGTTGCTTTAGTTGTAGTTTTTTCACGCTTTACCAACTTAGCACCACTGTGGTGGAAGACTGTTGCTCTATTTTAGCTTTGTCACACTTTACAAAGTTAGCACCACAGTGGTGAAAGACCTATTGCTCTATTTTTAGCTTTGTCACACTTTACCTACTTAGCGCCACTGTGGTGGAAGACCTGTTGCTCTATTTTTACCTTTGTCACACTTTACCAAGTTAGTGCCGTTGTAGGATAAGAAACCCCACCAGGTGTTTTAGTATATCCGGATGAACTCAAACTCTCGTTCTTGATGAAAGAGTTTCTTTGTTGCTTTTAAGGACTTCTTGTTGTACTGAGAATTTCATTTCTATTGTGAAAGATATTTATCCATACATGAAATTTACTGCAGAAAACCCTTTGAAAATATCAATATTCTAAATCTTTTAGGTAACAGATAGGATGAAGCATCTGTTTATCAGAAATAATTTGACCTGTCTGCACGTACTGTGAAACGCTATCACGATTGTTATTACACATTAGAAGAAAACACTATCAAAGCGGTTAGTAAACTTATCAAAAACACCTTTACCCTAATAGTACAACATATTAATATTAACTTCGATCAGAGCAAGCTATGTTCTAATAGCAAAACTAAAAATCAACCTGGCTAATTAAATACACCATTATAACTATAACTATTACCTCTTAATTAAATGCAGGGAAAAAGGTAATTTTTTCTTTTACTAGTGTATCTGTACACACACAGGCTTAAGTGTGTATGATGTTTTTATCTCATTTACTAAGTTGTTGACTTTGTCGTATTATTAATGCACGTTGCGAGGAATCGTATCGTTCTTATTTAATTCTTGACAATTAATGTAAGCGTGTAATTGCTAGCATGACGTTAATGTGAGTGTGTAGTTGCTAAAGTGATATTAATGTATATTTTTACGACAGCGGGAGTCACGTGACTCTGGTAATACGTCATGAATTTCTAGAAGGATCATGACTTTTCTTGGCAACTCTAGTCTTTTCCAGGCACCCTCTATTTTAATATATAAGCCCGGCAAATAAAGCGAAGATAATAGCAGATTGAAGAGAGATATAGAGAGAGATAATTGAGTCAAGTGAGCGGTAGTGACCGTAAGTAAAGTGCGTGAATCGTTGTGAATTATAGCGTCTGTTTAAGTTAAAATGACTGTGGAAATTATGTGTATTGCAAAGTTGTATTGAGAAAGAATAAACTAGTTTTATTTAAGAAAGGACTTGTATCGCTGAAGTTCTTCGGAAAGAATTTTTACGGGATGTTAACAAACGAACAGAGACGTAACAATATGTATAGCTTCTAAGACCACGTTATTGTAAATTTATCGCTGCTAATATGACGTTATTCTAAATTTATCGCTGCTAATATGACGTTATTCTAAATATATAGCTGCTAACAATGCGTTGATGTAAATGTATAGTTGTTAACATGACATTGATGTACATGTGTAGCTGTTATTATGGCGTTGATGTATGTGTGTAGTTACTAACATGACGTTAACGTGAATGTATAACTACTAACATGACTTTATTGTAAATATATAGCTGTTAACATGGCGTTAATTTAAATATACAGCTGTTAACTTGACGTTCACGTAAATACATAGCTGCTAATATTAATGTGTAACTTCTATATTAGTTTTCCTGCAAATAAAACATAATGTTATTGATAATACCCAAAATATAAAATATAGTGGATGTAAGTATAACCTAAAAATATGAAATGTATTGGCTTTAATAATAGATAATATACCAATATAGAATATACATTATATTTAACGATGTTCAATGTGATGATCCCTCAGATAGTCTAACCTATTTTTAAAGTGTCGTAGTTTTTTTTAGAAACAGATAAACAATAGTGAACGTGGAGTAGAATGTCGTTTAGAGCGAGAGTTCACGTGCGGGAAAACATTGAACGGAAGTATATTATGTTCCATTAGAGGCAACAGGGATTAAGAATAATATCGACGGATAGTTAACGAAACAAAGAGTCACGTACGGGGTTATTTCATCGCTAATTCTTTCATATAAATAATATGAGTGTAAATCTGGAACATCTGCAACTAGATGTAGTTAACTATTGATTATTACCCATGATTCAACATGATGCTGTTTAAAGATGTGATTCTGCTATATAATGTTTATGTATACAATTTTGTTAAGTACTTCAACTAAATATAATTGGATTACTCTGATTTTTAGCAGATTAACAGTCTTTTAGTCAGCGTCTGTTTTTACTCACGTAAAGACTACAACCTTGACCTTTGAAGCTTGAACTCTGATATCGAATGTTATCGGATTCTTCTAATGTGATTCGGCGAGATTACGACGACTCTTTCCCTATCAGAAATAAACCCTCTCGCTATTGAAATTGTTACGTATAGTGAATCGTTGACAGTTGTGGAAAGTTTAAATTAAATATTTGATTACGTATATAATATAGCTGGACAACAAATAATTAACCATGAATGTGATGAAGAAAAGTTGGTATTAATACACACACAAAGTTTTGTTCTGATCGACCTGTTCTGTAAGTTTCTGATGTTATGCTGAAACGTCTGTAATTACACTCCAACATGAATTGTACTATTTAGAGAAGCGACGTTTCAACCATCCTAAAGTAACCACGTTAGACTTACTGTAAACTCGAATCAAACCGCGAAGCTATGTCCTCTTTCATAACAAACTTGTTTCAACAATTCCTCAAACCATAGGTGTTACTCTGTGATTAACCATTGTTATCTCAGCAGCCACATGTCCTTACTTATGCAGTTCTCAGTATAAAAATAACATAAGTAATTGCATAACAAGCATAATGATTAAAAAAAAAGTATGAATAAGAGTAGAACTAGCATAATTAACAATAAAACTAGCCTACTAATTATAAAATTAGCGTCAGTAAGTGTAGATCAAGCATAATTAATATTGTTACGTCTCTGGTCGTTAGTTAATTTTCCGTTATAATTTATTTTCTGGTGAAACTTTAAGTCGACACAAGTACCTTTCCTTTAAATAAAACTAGGTTTATTCTTTCTTGAATA
>NW_013667880.1:192557-194885 GCF_000517525.1 Limulus polyphemus | reverse complement strand
TAAAGATAGCATCAGTAAGTGTAGAACTAGCATAATTAATAATAAAACTAGCCTACTAATTATAAAGATAGCATCAGTAAGTGTAGAACTAGCATAATTAATAATAAAACTAGCCTACTAATTATAAAGATAGCGTCAGTAAATGTAGATCTAGCATCATTAACAAAAACAACTAGCCTCGCTAGATATAAATATAGCGTCAGTAAGTGTAGATCTAGCATCATTAACAAAAACAACTAGCCTCGCTAGATATAAATATAGCGTCAGTAAGTGTAGATCTAGCATCATTAACAAAAACAACTAGCCTCGCTAAATATAAATATAGCGTCAGTAAGTGTAGATCATTAACAAACACAACTAACCTCGCTAGATATAAATATAGCGTCAGTAAGTGTAGAACTAGCATAATTAACAACAAAACTAGCCTCGCTAGATATAAATATAGCGTCAGTAAGTGTAGAACTAGAATCATTAACAATAAAACTAGCTCTCCTAGATATACAAATAGCATTAATAAGTGTATAATTAGTATAATCAACAATAAAAATAGCATCAGTAATTGTAGAACTAGCATAATTAACACTAAAACTAGCCTTGCTAGATTCAAAAACAGCACCAGTAAGTGTAGAACTAGCATAATTAACAGTAAAACTAGCCTTTCTAGATACACAAATAACATCGGTAAGTGTAGAACTAGTATTATTAACAAGAAAACTAGTTCTGCTGGATTCAAAAACAGCATCAATAAGTATAGAACTAACATAATTAACACTAAAGCTACCCTTGATATATATTCAAATAACATCAGTAAGTGTAGAACTAGTATTATTAACAACAAAACTAGCCCTGCTAGATATAAAAATATCATACCTAAGTGTAGAACTAGCAGTATTAACAATAAGCTAGCTCTGTTAAATTCAAAAAATAGCATCAGTAATTGTAGAACTAGCATAATTAACAATAACATCACCACCCACCGCCAACTCTTGGGCTACTCTTTTACCAACGAATAGTGGGATTGACCGTCACATTATAATGCCCCCACGGCTGAAAGGGGCGAGCATGTTTGATGGGACGGGGATTCGAACCCACGACCCTCAGATTGCGAGTCGAGCTCCCTAACCACCTGGCCATGCCGGGCCATCTGTAGTGTGTTTGTGTGTTAGAAATTAAAGCTATACAATGGGCTATCTGTGCTCTGCCCACCACAGGTATCGAAACCCAGTTTCTAGCATTGTAATTCCGCAGACATACCGCTGTGCCACTGGAGCCCATAAGTGTAGAACTAGCATAATGAACAATAAAAATAGTCCTGCTTGATTCAAAAATAGTATCAGTAAGTTTAGAACTAGCATAATTAGCAATAAAACTAGCCTCGCTAGGTACAAAACTATCATCAGTAAGCATAAAACTTTGCTCTATAAAAAATACATTAACTAGTATCAATGTTAATTTTAGTTTCTTGTTCCCCAGGGTCTTCTTGACTCTTTACATCTTAGAACAAATAAGGAAAAAAAGTAATTTTCATCAGCTGTTCCGTCGGCATAATCTCGATGGGCTATCTGTGCTGTGCCCACCATGAGTAATGAACAGGCTTTAGCATTTTAAGCCTACAGACTTACCACTGAGCAACGGAGGGGCGAAAACTGAGAACCTGGAGTTTAGTTTTGATAATTCTTCGAAAAGAACTTCCATAATCTATAGTTCCAACAATGAACAGGAAAAATCTATCATGAGAAGAAAATATATCTGCATATATAAAAAGTAGCATTACTACATTAAATAGGTATACACTGGCACCTGTAATTATAAAATTAACATAAGAAATAATATATATAAACCAGGATCAGTAAGTATAAAAAATGAGTATTGGTAAATACAAAAGTAACATTGTGAAACTCATGTATTGATACAAAAGTAACATTGTGAAACTTAAAATATACTATGTTTAAAAGAGGTATCATGTTTCCACACTCTCGGTACTAATTGATCTCCCACACTCCGGGTGCTAGTTCACAATGTTCTCACGCTTCAGTATTACTTAATAGCGTTCCAACACTCTAAATACTAGTTGATCGCGTTCCAACACCCTAAATACTAGTTGATCACGTTCTCACACTCTCAGTACTAGTTTATCACGTTCTCACACTCTCAGTACTAGTTGATCACGTTCCAACATTCTAAATACTAGTTGATCACGTTACAACACTTTAAATACTAGTTGATCACGTTCCCATACTCTTAAGTACTAGTTGATCACGTTCTCACACTCAGAGTACTAGTTGATCACGTTCTCACACTCAGAGTACTAGTTGATCACGTTCTCAC
>NW_013667880.1:186960-191670 GCF_000517525.1 Limulus polyphemus | reverse complement strand
GAGTACTAGTTGATCACGTTCTCACACTCAGAGTACTAGTTGATCACGTTCTCACACTCAGAGTACTAGTTGATCACGTTCTCAAACTCTAAATACTAGTTGATCACACTCCCATACTCTTAAGTACTAGTTGATCATGTTCTCACACTCTCAGTACTAGTTGATCACGTTCTCACACTCTCAGCACTGGTTGATCACGTTCCCATACTCTAAATACTAGTTGATCACGCTCCCATACTCTTAAGTACTAGTTGATCATGTTCTCACACTCTCAGCACTAGTTGATCACGTTCCCATACTCTCAGTACTAGTTGATCATGTTCTCACACTCTCAGCACTAGTTGATCACGTTCCCATACTCTCAGTACTAGTTGATCATGTTCTCACACTCTCAGCACTAGTTGATCACGTTCCCATACTCTAAATACTAGTTGATCACGTTTTCACAATCCCAGTATTAGTTGATCATGTTCTCACACTCTTAGTACTAGTTGTGAACTGATATTGCTGGCTTATCAACGATATCAATGAAATACCTTCTGATCTTCTTTGCCACTGAAAACTGTATAGAGAGCTAAAGCCCACAAGTTTTGAAGCATACATTAATTCTATAAAACATTTGACATTGAAAACTGTGTAGAGCTAAAGCCCACAATTTTGGAGGCATACATTATTCTTTAAAACATTTGCCATTAAAACTGTGTAGAGCTAAAGCCCACAATTTTGGAGGCATACATTAATTCTATAAAACATTTTTATTCCTAGTTTTAAGTAATTTGCTTAATAATATTCCAGCCATCAAAGCAGCGTTGCTAATCCAACGCTGGTATCGACGGTACCGTGCAAGACTTGAAATAAGACGTCGGTGCTACTGGACCATCTTCCAGTCCATTGAATACGCCGGGGAACAAGATCAAATCAGGGTAAGCTGTTCGGCTAGGACGAAGTTAAAGTACATGAAGTTCTGAAACAGCTATTTGTTCTTAACTTAAGTGTATACCTCTATAAAAGTAAAAAAGAAGTTAAAGTATTTTCTACTTTTTATATAACGGGGAGCAGGAAGGTTTTAAATGGATTATACCAGTGGGCTCGTGAATGTCTTGGAGTGGTTTGAAACAGCTGTGTTGTGAATGTCTTGAAGTGGTTTGTGTCAGTTGTCTCGTGAATGTCTTGGAGTGGTTTGAATCAGCTGTGTTGTGAATGTCTTGGAGTGGTTTGAATCAGCTGTGTTCTAAATGTGTTGAAGTAGTTTATATCAGCTGTATTCTAAATGTGTTGAAGTAGTTTATATCAGCTGTATTGTGAGTATCTTGGAGTGGCTTGTATCAATTGTCTTGTGAATGTCTTCGAGTGGTTTATACCGACTGTTTTATGAATGTCTTGAAATGGTTTATATCAGTTGTTTTGTGGGTGTGTTGGAGTTGTTTATATCAAATGTGTTGTTAATTTCCTGAAGTGGTTTGTATCAGTTATCTTTGTAAATAGCTTATGCCATTTTGCAATTTATTTTATTATATGGGAAAGCATGGGGCTTGTATCAAAATACTCAGTTTATTGTCAATATCCTTGTTCTGTTTGTTCCAAACCATCATTATTGTTGAACCTTGTTATGTCGCATTTCTCATGTGAAATAGCCTGTCTTTATTTGTTGTTTTAATGGTTGTCTATATTTAGCTGTTCCATTTGTTTGTTTTACAGCTATATAGCTTCTTTACTGATCTGATGACTCACATAGCGTGTGATAAGTCTTCTTTTTCTAACTCCATAGCCAACTCTCTCAGAGGTACGTTTTTTCTACAAGGTATTATATTAATTTTAAAAGTATATATATTTTTCTACAAGATATCTTATTAATTTTAAAAGTACGTGTTTTTTTTTTACAAGGTCCTTTATTACTTAAAAGTACGTGTTTCTCCTTCAACTTCTGCCCCAGTGGCAAAGCGGCATGTCTGCGGACTTATACCGCTAGAAACCGGGTTCCGATACCCGTGGTGAGCAGAGCACAGATAGCCTTGTGTGTAGCTTTGTGCTTAATAATATACACCAAACATTCAACAGCTAGCGTGCTAGAAGTTCTGTATTGGTTTAAAACCGCAACTCGATAAAGCAAGCATTCGCTTACAGGATAAAATATTTAACGTTTTGCATGATAATATTTCTAGAAAATTTCAAATACTCTCATTTGGTTACATTTTTATATTATTCCTAAAACATCCAATGAAACTATAAAAAACTTTTCTAGGTAGGCCGCGTATTCTAGCGGAGATTGAAGAAGAGGAGAGAGAACTTTGGAAGGAAACAAACCCAAATTTGATACCCATAGAATCAACTTATCAGGGTCCTCATATCCACCTCCCTCTTACGGCAGACCAAGTAACTTTACTCATCAATTCCTTCAGGAAACGGAAAGTACGTTTTCTTCAAGTTTAATGCACACTGTGTTTGATAAAAGAACCATGTAATTCAACGTTAAAAGTTTCATTCATTTTTAAACAAAGTATATTCTTAAAAACAACGATTATTTTATACACAATTCAATAAAAATGAAATTGTTTCCAGTCTCCAAATTACTAAAATATTAACTTACTGCACAAAGTTGTAAAAAAAAACCGATGATACTAGAAATCAATCTCATACTCTCGACATGTTTTGACGTATACCTTGCGTCATCCTCAGCAATGTAATTTTTGCAAAAAATAACACTTATTTATATAATTATCAAAACACTAATTTACATATTAAAAAATTTCACGCCATCTGCTAACAACATTTCCGTAAGGTCCATCATCCTTAATCAATGATTTGAGTTTACTTTTTTTACATATAATTATCTCAATAGATTCACATATATTCATACCAATTAAATTTTCAGGTGGTACTAAAATAAAAATGTTTTCCCATTGAATTGTGTGATTAGTTTCACAACCATGTTCTGCTAAAGGTGAAATAGTTATATTATTTTTAACATTTCTTTTATGTTAATTCAGTCTGAATTTTAAATTTCTTATAGTTTGTCCTATATAAACTTTTTTACATTCACATAATATTTTATATATGCCAAATTTATGCTTCAAATAGAAGCGTTTTTATCCTACTTAAACGATAAGCCTCATCCGAGTGAATAATTTAACACAATACCAATGAAGTACTGTAAATGTAGTGTAACTCATGGCGAAGTTTTGTGTAACACACACAGAGACTAAAACATAGACTGTGGTAAATATATGATTTAATATAAATCAAAATAGCCTAAAGAACATGGAATGATGTCAGAAAATTTTGCAGCTACTACATGCACATTATGTTTTGACGTTGCTGCACGAGGCTAGGAAGATACTACAAAGTAAGCCTAACATAAACGTTGCTAGCACGACTCTATCGAGACACATTACAATTTGTGGGGACCTTCATGGAAAGCTGGACGATCTTCTTACCATATTTTACAAGGTAAGCACAACAAGCGTTTACTCACTTTTTAAATATTATCTGTAACCTTTTAAAGTTTCAGGGCACACCACATTGTAAACATATTTTTACAAAGAGAAACACCCTGAACCCTGAAGAAATGTAAGGAGAAAGATGTAGTTTATAGTTTCTCTTGTGGTATTTGTAACGAAAAACATATTGGTTAAAACTGAGAAACCTATAAAATGTCACTGTATAGAACATCTCTGTGCTACAATGATGGACGAGGTTTATAGAAGTGTAGTTGCAGCACATTTTATTAATGAGCCTCAATACAATCACCCTTTTAGCATTAAAATAGGAAAAAAATGCTACGGTTTTCTGGACTGGAAGCACAATAATTCCTTTCTCATCAGATCTGAGAAGTCTTCAGTCAACACGGATAGAAGGTTACCACTATAAAATGTAAATGGTGAATTTATTTTAATGTATATATACGAACGTTTTAACACCTTCTACTATATTTCTTGTATATATATATATATATGTATATTGTTATGTATCTCCTTGTTTGATAATTTCCGGTAGAAATTTTGTCCGAGGAACTTCAGCGATACTAGTCCTTTCTTGATTAAACCAGTTTATTCTTCCTCGATACAGTAATTCCTTTAAACTTAATAACTTTTATAATACAATCTATAAATCACAGTGATTCACACACTTTACTTACCGTACGCTTCTTTAATTATCTATATCTCGCTGGCTTCTCTCCCAGGCTTATATACTAACAAAAGAGGCGTCCCGAATACACTCAGGCCTCCCCAATCATGCATGATCATTCGAGAAATTTCACGTACGCTACCAGCGCCAAAGGCACCAGCAGCGTCACGTGACTTCGCTATCGTAACACTGCCCCTTCCATAGTATAGTTCGTCCCGAACAATAGCCACTTACATTAAACCAATAGATAATTAACAATAACTTAATTAAATATACAGAATTTACAAACAAAATTTAAATACAACAAAATCTCTTAATTTTACAGAACGTTTCTTCTTTCGTACTGGTCTCCTTCTCATTGGCTTCTGCTTCACGTGGGATTCATCTGCTCCATCAGGAAATGTCTCATTATCGCTAGCAGTCACATTAGTGGTAGTAACTTCACTAACGGTTTCACTGTTTTCCCTCTCAAAACCCGGTAGAGTTTCTTCTTCAACAGTGGTTTTTTAGATGACACGTCTTCAGCAGCGTCATTTGTTCTGTTGTTCATTTAGTTCCAACTGAAATGTCCTGGACCGTGATAAC
>NW_013667880.1:184151-186030 GCF_000517525.1 Limulus polyphemus | reverse complement strand
AGTCCATCAGCATTACCATGGGATTTTTCTTCTCTATATTCAATATTATAATTATACTCGTCTATCTTTCCGATCCAACGTGCCAGTTGTCCCTCTGGGTTCTTTAATGATCTTAACCAGCGTAATGCAGCATGGTTTGTCTTGAAGGTAAACCTGGCTCCATAAAGGTAAGGATGGAAATATGTCAGACTCTTTACTATAGCAAGGAGTTCCCTCCATATTACACAGTAGTTCCTTTTGGTCTACTCAGGACCCTACTGCAGTAGGCTACCACATGTTCGTTTTCACCCACTTTCTGAGACAACACACTTCCAATTCCAAAATTACTAGCATCACAATCCAGTATGTATGGCAGTGAAGGGATTTGGAAGCTTTAAAAGTGGAGCTGAGGCGAATTTTTCTTTCAATGTCTTGAAATTATGCTGGCAGGAAACTGTCCATTCAAACTTCTGGCCTTTTTTGGTCAAATCATATAGTGGATTGGCTATAGTTGCAAAGAACTTCACAAACTTCTGGTAATAGGTACAGAGTCCAAAGAAACTTCTTAACTCTCCCACATAGTCTGGTGTTGGCCAATCACGCACTGTTTTCACCTTGTCAGGAGCAGATCACACCCCATGCTCACTTACATTGGACCCAAGGAAAGCACTTCTTTTGGGAACAAGTGGCATTTCTTGGGATGGAGTTTGAGGTTTGCTGCTTTCAAACGCTTGAATACTTCTTCTAGCCGGGATACTTCCTCATCCAATGTTGCTGCAAACACAATGACATCATCCAGGTACACTAGGGATACCCTCCATTGTAGGCCTTCCAGTACTCTTTCCATTAGCCTCTCAAATGTTGCTGGAGCATTGCTAAGCCCGAATGGCATCACACGGTATTGCCAGAGACCTTGGCCATAACTAAATGCAATCTTAGGTTTACCTGCTTCACCCATTTTCATTTGATGGAAACCCGACTTGAAGTCCAAGGTTGAAAACCACCCAGATCCACTTAGGGCATCAAGAGTATCATCAATTCTTAGCAGTGGGTATGAGTCCTTTTCGGTTATACTGTTAAGAGCCCTGAAGTCCACACAGCAACAGTGGGGCATATCCTCTTTCTGGACTAACACGACGGGAGCTTATCAGGGACTATCTGATTTCTCGACCATCCCTTCTTTAATTAGGCCATCCATGACCTTCTCCATCTCTTGTCGCTTTGCCTGAGATATTCTCCTTAGAGGGATCTTTATTGGATGGTGATTGCTTGTGTTTATTCTGTGCTCCACAAGGTCTGTGCAGCCAATATTATGATCTCCTATTGCAAATACGTCTGCATAATTCGCCAAAAGTTCCCTTACTTGAAGAGCCTGTGATGATGACAAATGGACTATGCTCTTCTTATAGAGGTCAGTTAAATGTTCTGGGAGAGGACGTCCTTTCTTTATGGTTGTATTTCTTGCCTTAACATTGACTAGCTCTACCTCCTGGCACACACCCAACAATGCCCCTTCCTTAATTGTCTGCTCACATTTAGAGAACTTAGCCACTGTTATGGTTACTACTTGATGAACTGCCACAAGTGACCTTCCAATCTTCACATCTGCTGGCCTGGATGGGTCTTCCACTGCTTCAACAAGCATCGGGCTTCCTTGGGGATGTCCTTTTATTCCATCCCAAATAATCTTCTCTGACATAGGGGTATTGTAGTTGACTTAAGTGTTGTGAAATGCAAATCAACAGATGCAGCAACACTTACCGGAATTTGGCCTTTGTTGTTCCCAAACGTCATTTTGTCAGAGTTAATTACACACTTCCTCGGTAGTAAGTAGTCCAACACTAATATGCATGGGTCTTCAATGTCAGCCAAGTGTACTTTGTGTCTGTCCTTTATGCCC
>NW_013667880.1:179341-183151 GCF_000517525.1 Limulus polyphemus | reverse complement strand
GTCCCAACAGGCTCGTTGCGAGGTACACTGTTTTCTGCTCCTCTGTCCATCCATTCATTTCTGTCAGGAGCTCAAATTGTGCTCTATATGCTTCCCACGGTGCCTTCCCAGCGAATTCCTGTGGCTTCCTTCGCACTAGATCACCCCTATTGCTGACACTCATGTCTGGAATGTGACTTCTGACAGGACTGAAGATGTCGGTATTAGGGTTTAGCTGCAGGGTCTGGAAGGGGCTTCCTGTTGTCTGGGGCTGATTAGGTCCATGGCTAATATATCCTCCTTGTGTAAAAGACAGTAAATCGTCCTTTAATGTATTTAATTCACTTTGAAATTTACTAATATTTTCCATTTGTGTATGCTGGCTTTCTCTTAACTGTTGCAGACTTTCTTCTTGTTTATTTTCTTTCTCCACCAACCACTGCTGTAGTTTCTCTTCTTGTTTATTTTCTTTCTCCTCCATCCACTGCCGTAGTCTCTCTTCTCATTTCTTTTCTTTTTCCTCCAACAACTGCTGTAATCTCTCTTCTTGTTTCTTTTCTTTTTCCTCCAACAGCTGCTGTAGTCTCTCTTGTTTATTTTGCTGTTCGAGCTGCCACTGTTGCAAGTTTTCTTGACACTTCTTTTTTTCTCTCTCTCTCTTTTCCGTCCCACTCTTTGACACCAATTTGTTACATATCTGCTTGTTTGATAATTTCCGGTAGAAATTCTTTCTGAGGTACTTCAGCGATACAAGTCCTTTCTTGATTAAACCAGTTTATTCTTCCTCGATACAAACTCTTAGTACACAGTAATTCCACAGTCTATAGGTTTCTGGTCACTTTAAACTTAACAACTTTTATAATACACGCTCTAACTCACAGTGATTCACACACTTTACGTTCCGTCACTGCTGTTCGCTGCTTTAATTATCTATATCTCGCTGGCTTCTCTGCCAGGCTTATATACTAACAAAGGGGGCGTCACGAATGCACTCGGATACGTACGCTACCAGCGCCAAGCTCGTCACGTGACTTCCGCTGTCGTAATAATATATATATAATGGTTGGAGGCTTATATTAAAGTTTTCTTCATTGCCCATTCAAGCCGTCTCCAACCATTATTAGTCTCAAAGTGGGTTCCTCGTCATCGAATTTGAATATACATATATATATATGTATGGATTTAAGAACATTTACTATTCACATGAGCCATATTTTATTTTTGTTTTTAAATGAATATCTTATTCACCATGAATTTATTCTTGTAATCAGGCAGGCATAGCACTGCCTGTGTAGGGATGGCTGGGATAATTCATCGAAGTGGTATTTTTAATATATCTTCAATACTATACAGTGTTTTCTTTTATAACAATGTTTGTTTAATTACTGAACCACAAGTTTTGGGAATGTTTGTAAATATCATAGCAAAAAGTTTGAATTTATTTTTCTACTTTCCGCTGTTTATTTTTTATTGCATGATAACTCAAAAACTAAAACAATGGTGTCAACCAGTTTCACTGAGGTCACATAGTATCATATGCTTTTGTAAGTATTATTAATAACTAATGGTAATTTTGTAAAAAAATCATAATTCTAGTATAAATTATGTTATCATTACCTCTTGAAGTTAGCTTTCTTACAGAAATTGGTGTTACTTTAAAAAGCTTATGTACAGGATGAAACAGCAATTACCAACCAGTAATAGATAAACAATAAATATTATAGTTGAAACCTCATTATATTTAAAACGTGGTTATACTTACAACTTTTCTATGTCTATTGAAACACTACATTAAAAAAAGAATATATTTTGATTTTTTTTCTTTACTTGTACATTTATTACTGTTACCTTTTCATAGTTGATAACATACCAGATGATACATGAGAAAGCGTTTTTGTTATTTTACATTACATTAGTTGTTTTGTTCTGTTAAGTATGCGATTGTGTTCTGTAGGGTGTCTACCTCTTGATAGAGCCATAAGGTAAAATGTCGAGAAATTAAAGAATTTTCATTGGATACTGGCTCTTTCTCTGTTATTGACTTGCGTGTATCATATTGTACATATAAAAAGACACAGAAGTCATCTCTACATACAAAGTGATTTAAAAATTGATTTTTTTTAGGTACTTTTGGTCACAATTTAAAATCTAGAGTAATGGTATTTTTAGAACAGTCTCCCAGCTTCCGACAACCCCTACATTTTCAATGGGGATTTTGTGGACCGAGGGGTTCAGTCTGTAGAGGTATTCTTGCTCCTGATAGCCTGTCTGCTGGTCTGGCCTGATAGAGTGTTCCTTAACCGGGGTAACCACGAGGACTTTAGTGTCAACATAAGGTCAGTTTATGTAAAATTTATGTCAAGTATAATATTCTCTGTTATTTGAATTTTTTCTGTCCTTTAGTTATACTATGTAGGCTTTTATACCTCCTCTTATGTTTCCTGGACCTACGTACCTTTATGAGCTTTTGATTGTGATTTGTAGTTTTTAATATATTTTTACATCCTCCTTTATTTCTTGGACCTACCTATTTTCTTAAGCTACTCCTTATGCTGTGTAGTTTTTACACCTCCTGTTTGTGTCCTGGACTACTTATCAACCTATTTTAAGCATTTCATTATGATGTATAGTTTTACGTTTTTCTATTCTCGACTCTTTACTGAACCTATATTTTATTATTTTTTGTTATGTCATGTAGTTTTTTCTATATCTCATTCCTTGTTTGCTGGACATACATATATATAATACTCTGAAGTACCAATCTTGGACCATAATATAAATTTTTCCAAAAATGCAAGAACAATTCTTCTCAACCTTTTTTCCATATATATATATATATATATGTGTGTGTGCATGTGTAGAAGGAGTGATTTTATAATCTAGCTTTTTAACTTTCACAAAGCTCACACTAAAACTATTAGTTTCAAACTTCCCCTGGCGACCAGGAAAGTGAAAATGTTTTGTAAGTTTAGACTTTGTATTGTATTTTCTTCATTTTGACATTAATTAACTTTTTATAAATTTGACATATAAATATGAAATAAAATGATCTTATAATTATTTTTTCAGATCATGAAGTTTAACATTGTTCTCACCAGATACATTCAATGTATTTTCTCATAAAAAGAAAAAAATCAAGGACCTAACTCCTTAAGTTTCAATATGTAGAGGTTAAAGAAACTATACACGTGTGTGTGTCAGACATTAAAGAAAGTAAACATCAGACTAAGTGACAAGAAATAAAAATCTAAAAACAAAAAAAGATGAATTTGTAACAAATTAATTATAGAAATGCATTTCAAATTATTCACGGTCATGTATATCAATATTTCTAGACAATGGATCTATCTGTTGGGTGATTATTAAAGTGTTTATTAAAGGTTTAGTGTTATCAATTGTTATTGTTCTCTGTGGCCTCTTCAGTCATCACATTTTCAATATTACATAATTTGATGAATTTCTTGATACTGAAATATCAGTCTTTGTTTAACCCTTCCACTGATGAGACGTAATATTATATTATTCACCCATTATTTTCGTGTTATTAAGGTGTAGTTTAGTTCATTTGTTTTATGATTATCATCAAAGTTTAAAGTAGTTTGGAAAAGGTGCTAGCATGCACATATGTGGAGGGGTTGGGGATGAATTGGTGTTTGGCCTGATGCGAAATATATGCTATAGTTGTAGAGACATTATATACAAACGTATTTATTCGTACAAAACCAAAAAGTTGTAGATATAGGATGTTTTTTCATATTTTTACTGGTATTTCATACCACTGTTGCGTCATCGAGGTCACGTGACTAGTGTGACGCCACCTATTTTCTAGAG
>NW_013667880.1:175794-178341 GCF_000517525.1 Limulus polyphemus | reverse complement strand
AGAAAATAAGTGTATCGTAAAGTTGTATTCGGAAAGAATAAACCAGTTTTGTTAAGTAAGGACTTGTGTCGCTAAAGTTTCGTCGGAATGAAGTTACGGAAAATCAATTAACAAACGGAGACGTAACGCCACCTTTGTTTTCTTTACTAGTATGACTACTAGCACGTACTTTAACCACGGATATACTAGAACTTCGTAATGCCTTATCTTTGAAACACGAGATTGAAAACAGCATGAAGTGAAAGAAAGAATGAAAAATAAAATCATTTTGAAATAGAGGGTAGACATCATTTTGTATCATTATTCATATTTCAACAGTTTACGAAAAAAGAGAACCATCCATATTACTTCTTTCCAATAAAATTGGATCCTATCCTTTGACTTCACTATATATAATTCTATTTATCTTATGAACTGTTTCTATTTGCCAATAAGTAAAAGTAATTCTGTTGTGTTTGTACCTTTTGTTCATCTAAAGAATTATTTGTGTAAGTAAACATAATGCTAGATTGGTGCTAAATCTCTACTGTCAATTCCAAGCATTACTTATTTATCAAAAATGTATTTGGATCACTAGAGAAAGTTTCTTAGAACTTAATAAGCAAGTATGCTGCATTTGCTGTTCTACAGCTTCTTTACTGAGGAAACAGAAGAGTTTTCATTTTGTAAACATGAAAAATGTTCCACTGTTACAAAGATGACAGTCCTATGTTTTCTGCTATAGTTACTTTCACCGCCACATTTATAGCATTTAACACTTTCACTATAGGCTTGGTATAAAATACACGAGTTCGTATACACATTTGCACACGTTAAGTATTTATTCTATAACGTTTAATGCTGTGTGTGTATCTTCACAAAATTTGGCAGACTTTTAGTAATGATTTCAAGTCTTTTGTACACAAAAAAATAGATTTTTAATGAAAACTTTTTACTAAATATTTGGTAGTGAAAATATCGAGTCTGTTTCTTTACTAGTCCGAGTGTGAAGTGATTTTCATGTCATAATTAAAAAACTATTCTTTGTCCCAAAAAGCTCAAATATCATTTTTTGCAATCTCTAAAAACACCTAAATACATTTCAGATGTTTGTTTTCAGTAAAACTTTATATTTGTATGTTATTTTCTCTACCCTAATTGTACAGGGTCTGTCAATTTGACCGACCTCCTAACCACCATAAAAAAATTAGGAAATAAATAAAAATTATGCTTATTTGTTCATGAAAACACAAATGTTTAGTCTAAATAGCATAAATATCATTACATTATACATTTATACATATTTAATATTTTCATTATGTTGACCTTCCAGTCGTGCCTGGCAAACAATACGATGATGTGGTGCATGTGCACTAATGTTACAATATCCAATAATATAAAACTGACCTTTAGTCTTTACAAAGTGACCTGTCTTGACTGTTCTTTAGTGGACTAGTATTTTGTAAAATACAGTCACATTTCAGTAATGATACATTATATATGTATATACATTATTACTATTTGCAAATAAGTTCTTAAACTTATTTTCTTAAAACATAAAACAGTAAATGAGGAAGTAAAGCAAACAATTATCTCTTCATATTATGACCTTTTTACTCAGTTGCTGCTTCTCGTAGCTTGCTAAGTCTTAGGAAATTTTGCATGTGGAGGATGTGAAACAAAATAATGTTTTTAAAATTTTATATATACATTTGAATAAGCAAAACATCATAAATTACTACACCAATACCATAGAATTCCATTATAATTTTTAAAGTTTAGTAACTAAGCTGTATTTTGGTTAAAAAAAGAAATTTCGAGAAGACTAAAGACACAACCTATCTCCTTGATATCTCGTTATGAAAAACAAGATGGCATCCTAACACATGAAAATGGCTTAGAAAGCCACTAGGGGACATTCTGAGCCTTCGATTGGTTATTCACATGTCATATACAAAGGTAAGTGTATATAAGGGACTGTTTCCAAAAATGGAAAGAACTGAGTGGGGTCACTGTGTTTCATTCAGTACACGAGCATTATCTCAATAAATAGAAAAGATAGGAAGTTCTTATTTTATGTCCTAGCTTTTTTAACCCTATCACCCCATGTATTTTTTACTGCGCATGACAAGGTCTTACATTCATAATTTTATTATACTAATTTTTGTTTATGTTATACTAATTATAATAGCATAAAATCTTAGTTACTAATCCATATTTTAATAGTATACAGGTTTTAAGTTCTTAATTCTACAATGGTATATTACAAATATCCTGAATTGTTAATGCCCTGATTAAAGAAATCCCTTGGCTTTGAAGCAAAAACATGTCAATGTCCTCTTTAACACCTTCCAATTTGCATACGTTTTTCCCATTAAGATGGTGTTGCAGTGAACGAAAAAGATGGTATTCTGATGGTGCCATATCTGGAGAATATGTTGGGTGGGGAAGAACTTCCCAACTTCATAATCTTGTATTGCGTCAAACATACCACATGTGGACGTGCATTGTCATGGAGAAACAGAACACCTTTCCAATTCACGAGTGAAGGGCTTGATTTAAATGTTC
>NW_013667880.1:175235-175773 GCF_000517525.1 Limulus polyphemus | reverse complement strand
AACTTCATAATCTTGTATTGCGTCAAACATACCACATGTGGACGTGCATTGTCATGGAGAAACAGAACACCTTTCCAATTCACGAGTGAAGGGCTTGATTTAAATGTTCCAGTTGCTGACTCAGCCTTTGACAGTTCACTGTGGATTGAGGAGTTTGAAATGAATTACTCCTTTGATTTCCCACCAAATGCAAAGCATCACTTTCTGCAGATGGAGTTCAGGTTTTGGGGTCAGAAATGATTTTTGTCTAGGACTGAGCCATAGTTTTGGCATTTAATATTCGAACAGAGAATCCATTTTTCACCACTGGTGACAATTCTGTCCAAAAATGGTTCATGCGCATTACATGCCAGAAGAGACAAGGTTCACACATTGGAAACGATGATCATCGGTGAGTTCGTGAGACACCCAAACACCTTCTTTATAGAGTTTACGTATTGTTTCATGAGAGACATGCAATTTCAGGGCCATTTAATGAGTGTGTTGCCTAGGTTTAGACTCAACAAGCATTTTCAGAGCATCAATATCAATTCCAATA
>NW_013667880.1:170608-174235 GCF_000517525.1 Limulus polyphemus | reverse complement strand
CCTGATTTAAATGTCACACCTGAACGCTCACATCCTTTTAATTATGTTTGAAATTATGAACATTGCTCAACATCATGAAAATTAAACCTTATTTTCAATAAGCAAACCTGAAAAATATTTGGGGGTGCTTAACTTTTTTCCAGGTGTATATTAGTATTATACACTATTCAGTTTCTTAAACTTAAACATCGATTTTTGTGTTTCACGTGGCATGTTGAATGCAGCACTGGTTCAAATTATGTGTTTGTGATGTCCAAATACAAAGTCTATAATTTTGTACGAATTAGGAACTCAAATTACCGATATTAAAACAATTTGTAGATGTTTTTAGGTCATTTAAGTTAGTACTTCTTGCTATAAAACATCTCTTTCACTACTTTTGGATTTAATGTGGAAATGTCCTAATAATAGTGTCTGGTTTCTCTGTATCTTATGTGGAAATGTCTAATAGTAATTTTTGGTTTATCTGGATGTGATGTGTATATGGTGTCCCAGTAATAGTATCTGGTTTGTCTGGATCTAATGTCTAACCATCCTAATAACAGTGTCTCATTTTTTTATCTGATGTGTAAATGCCCTAATAATAGTGTCTGGTTCCTCTAGATCTGACGTGTAAATGTCCTAATGTCTGGTTCCTCTGTGTTACTAGAACATTTACACATCATATACAGAGGAATCAGACGCTATTATTAAGATGTTTACACATCAGATGTAGAGAAACCAGACACTGTTATTTTGACATTTACACACCAGGTAATGTCTTATTCCTCTGTATTTAATATGCAAAGGTCCTAGTAATAGTGTCTGGGGTAGATGGAATATTCACATCTTAAGGTTTATTAACAATGGCTGATTCATCATATTCTCCGATGAAATGCTCATGTTCTCTATTTTTATAGCAAAATCCTTTCTCTGTCATTCTTTGGAAGCAGTTTTCATTTCGTAATGGTTACTGTCAGCAGTTCCAGGCAATATGTTCTTCATCAGAGGGATTTAAATGTTTCTACACTATTTAATTGGATAATATATCATAATTCCTGCATGGGAACTTTGGTTCTTTATCTGTATCTTTCTTCATTCAAGTTTCATTGCCAACTGAACAGTTTAAAAGATATGTACCTACTTTGCTCTATTCTAATTCATATATTGTCATCTATTATGACACCTATGAATTGATCACATACGAAAGAATCTATCATTTCACGTGAATCATCTGGATAAAATAATTTAAAATGTCTTTCCACATCATCCACAAATTTGACTAAAAATCGCATCTGACCTCTATAATCTTCTCCCATGCTTTGCTTTAGAAAATTCCTGCTTCTGTAGTTGTTACAGCTATCAGTTGGGAGATTAATTTGTGTTGTTAATGCTTGCTAGGTATTACAGCTCTCTGTTTGAAGATTGATTTATGTAGTTAATGTCCGGTAGTTGTTACTGCTCTCTGTGATGCTTTGTGTTGTTTATGCCAGCTAGTTGTTGCAGCTCTCTGTTGGAACGATGCTTTGTGTTCTTAATGCCTGATAGTTGTTACAGCTCTCTATTGGGAGATTGATTTATGTTTTTAAGGTTGGTCCTTTTAAATGTGCAGTAATATGAATACATTGTTATCCACAACTCCATCTACTCACTTTGTTGATTATTTCAAATTGTACCTGATATGCTTTTCATTGTACCTTCTTATATTAGTTTGTTGATGTCTCGACTGGGGCGGATGTTGTTCAACTGGCCTGCCAAATTCTGTAGTGGTGTATCTGGAGCAATCCAGGAAAATCCTCAAATAGCACAAAAGTTGATAGTAACATGAGTTCATCAGCTGAGTTCTTCTATTCCATATGGTATGGTTAGTTATGCTTTAGTTTGGCTTCTCGAGTGAAGATGGGGAGAAAGAGGTGTGGCTGGTTTGATCCATGCAATTTCTAGCTCAGTTCCCAGTTGTTTTATCCTGGAACTTGCTATCTTTTGTACTTCATTGATGTTGTATAAATCTATCTGTATTTCATTGATGTTCTTCTGATCTTTATTCATGTCTTTTTATACTTCTTTGATTTTTAAATTATAATTCTTCTGTGCATCTTCTGCGGCTTTTTCGATCTTATCTTTGTGAAATACGTGTTCATAATTCTTTTATTGCGTCTCATTATTGTAATTCTTTTCTTAACTTTCAGCCTCTTTTTTATAATTTGTTTCTTCATATCTTCTTTCCACTATTCCATTGTTTCCAGTGAATTTTCGATCTCACTTCGAGCACGAATAATTATTTTGAAGATCAATCTGAAATTGTTATATTTTTGCCAAAATAATCCCACCCCTGATAATATTATTGTAATTACTTCTATTTTTTGGTTGATTGTTTCGGACTATTCGGTAAAACAAAACAGAGCTCATTACACTTAATGATAGCAAAAGTGTTTTATTTCAAGTTCTACAAGTTCCACGGTATTTGAAACTAACGATAGGCCTTGCCTCAAAAATTTATTGAAACATGCACTGGTTACTAATTCACTGACTAACATACTCTTCCGAATAATAATGTACTCCATCTTAATTCGTGTTTTATACTTCTCCAGACGTAAAGTCGCGCCCATATAACTACGTCGAAACTCCATCTATACTCATTTTTATGTCGAGCTCTCAGCAACGCCCTTTAGAAAATTTCTTGTAGAATTCTCTAAATTGTTTATCACGCTTTTAAAATTAATGGATAAGATTCTTAAGTTCAATGTCACCTTCTTTCATTTTATTTTTCATCGTTTACACCAGAATAAAGACATTTTCCCACATCTTTATACATTTTTACACTAGAAATTCCACCTCTGATTAACGTGGTGGTTATCAATTTGGATTCTTTTGGTAATAACAGATTACCTACAAACAGGTTTGTTGAGAAATCAGGCTTGATGATTCATTGGAATAATAAATCACTTCAAATACTTCACAATTTAAAAATGTATCGTATGAAACTAATTTGAATGGACAACAACTGCCTCTTGTAGAAACACAAGTGTGGAGAACGACGTTTCGTCTGAAGACGAAAGGCGAAAGACTTTCGAAACGTTGTCCTCTACACTTGTGTTTCTACAACAGACAGTTGCCGTCCATTCAACTTAGTTTCGTCATGTTTCGCCTAAACAATCTATCAAAGAATGTATCGTTGATTCATATAAGAACTTTCTGAAGTTTCAATACAGTGACAATGACAATAGCAGATTGCTACGTGAACGCTAGGCCTAATCGATTTATAAAACGTAACAGAAGTTTACAAAAAACTACGACGATAAGAAGATTGTGTTAGTTAAGCCACAAACAAGAGAATTATCGTGAAAGAGATTTTACAAACAAACGTCGATGGTCTCATCCAATGGAGTATTTGTGAATAAAGAAGTGACATCAAACTTATATGTACCTACAATCTGACCCATAACAGTTAATGTATTGTTACGTATCTGCTTGTTTGATAATTTCAGGTAAAAAATTTTTCCGAGTGACTTCAGCGATACAAGTCCCTTCTTGATTAAAACTAGTTTATTCTTTCTCGTTACAAACTTTGTAATACACTTAATTTCTACAGTCACTTTAACTTAAACACACGCTACAATTCACAACGATGCATGCACTTTACTTACG
>NW_013667880.1:167932-169608 GCF_000517525.1 Limulus polyphemus | reverse complement strand
AGGAACTCCAGCGCGCATGCTCCCAGCGTCGCGTGACTTCCGCTGTCGTAACAATATGTTACAGATTTCTTTTCATTCTCACCAAAGGTAAATTCGAAAAAAGAAAACCTGTGCTTTCTTTGATTGGCTGTGGACTAGTTTTCGCCTATTCATGTCTCATCAGCACAGCTTTGGTTGACAAATCAAAGAAATACCATTAGGCCTCTTATATCGATGATTTGTATGTAACATTATATGAAAGTATTAGATTTTGTGAGCAGCAGAAAATGCAACTTAGAATAGATTATGACTAATTTGTGAGTGTAACAGTGGATTGTTGAGTATATTAGTAAATTACATTGAACCTACTATAACGAGATGTAGAATTAGATTATTGGTCAGCCCAATTTTATATATTGAATTTTTATTTTCGACATAATAATAAGAGACAATCCTCACACTGTGTAGAGAGTTCCCTGGTGGGTTAGCGGTAAGTGTATGGAAATACAACACTGAAATTTGGGGATTCCCCGAGACTGAAAAATCGTAGATACGCTATTATGTAGTTTTGCGATAATAAACAAACCGAACGTTCTGTACAGCTCAAACAAGTAAGTGAAATCGTTGTGCTAACGTTTACAGCGGACTTAAGCCTATCAGTAAACTTTAATTAAGCTAAGTTGCAGTAGAAGGAACAAAAAGTCTTTGTTATAATTAAATGCACTGGACTTTGCAATATTTTATTTAATGAATAATGCAAAAGAACCCAACCAACAGTAGTAAACATTACAACAGTACCATAGAAACAATTAAGAAAAGGATACTGTAGTGTCCCAATGCACGTGTTACAATAGTACCATAGAAACAGTTAAGAAATTGATACTGTAGTGTAATAATGCTTTAATGTAAAACTTATTAGGCTAAAAATTTGATAAAGCAAAAATGAGGAAAAACATTATACCACGAAAAATGACTAATATGAAATAGGTGTTTTAATATTCACAACATTTCGGGCTGGGATTTGGTGACTTTAAACTTTAGAAATTTAAAAATCTATTTCGTGTTAGTCATTTGTCGTGGTATAAGTTTTCTATTTTTTGTTTTCGATTTCATCGTACTACAGCGGATTTTTAGTTATAAAGTTGTAATAAAGATCACGGTGTTTTTTCCACATTTCTTTTAATATCTTCATTGCGGATTCAAATTAATTACTGTGTGAATTTCTGAGAATCTTAATTAAGTAAACACAGAATGCATACAGATATGTTTATTTCTCTAACATATATATATGAGTTTATCAGAGAGGTAAGGTTTACAGATTGCATATGAATATTTGTTTTGTTTTTCTCTAGTAAATGCATGGGTTTATCAAGGAGATACGTTTACAGATTGCATATAAATATTTTTTTTTCTAATATAGGTATGGGTTTATCAAGGAGGTTATGTTCACAGATTGCATATAAATATTTGTTTTGTTTTTTTCTAGTAAATGTATGGGTTTATCAAGGAGATATGTTTACAGATTGCATATAAATATTTGTTTTGTTTTTTTCTAATATAAGTATGAGTTTATCAAAGAGTTATGTTTACAGATTGCATATTGTTACGTCTCCGTTTGTTAATTGATTTTCCGTAACTTCGTTCCGACGAAACTTAAGCGACACAAGTTCTTTCTTAATAAAACTGGTTTATTCTAT
>NW_013667880.1:148488-166932 GCF_000517525.1 Limulus polyphemus | reverse complement strand
GTTATGTTCACAGATTGCATATAAATATTTATTTTGTTTTTTTCTAATATAGGTATGGGTTTATCAAGGAGGTTATGTTCACAGATTGCATATAAATATTTGTTTTGTTTCTTCTAATATAGGTATGGGTTTATCAAGGAGATAATGTATAAATACACGGTAGGTAACAGTACAATATTGATTTTAAAATTGGTGTTTAAACTACAGTTGCTCCTAGCTTTCATTAAAAAGAATGATACCGCTAATTAGATTGTTTTACGTTAAATAAAAGAAAGATCGTCAACTGAGAAAATTGGATTTAGTGTATTCTGATACTTTTAAACTGTATTCACTTGTCTATCAAATGTAAGTTTACGTGTTATTATTCCGTCAATTACAACTCTAGTTTACGTGTTAGAATTCTGTTGATTACAACTCTGGTTTACGTGTTATAACTCTGTTAATTACAACTCTAGTTTACGTGTTAGAATTTTATTAATTACAACTCTAGTTTACGTGTAAGAATTCTGTTAATTACAACTCTAGTTTACGTGTTAGAATTCTGTTCATTACAGCTCTAGTTAACGTGTTAGAATTCTGTTCATTACAGCTCTAGTTTACGTGTTAGAATTCTGTTGATTACAACTCTAGTTTACGTGTAAGAATTCTGTTAATTACAACTCTAGTTTACGTGTTAGAATTATGTTGATTACAACTCTAGTTTACGTGTTAGAATTCTGTTGATTACAGCTCTAGTTTACGTGTTAGAATTCTGTTGATTACAGCTCTAGTTTACGTATTAGAATTCTGATGATTAAAACTCTGGTTGATTCAAGCATGAGTTTATATGTTAGTGCATGTGAGACCTTAAATTTATAGACATCAAATGAAACAATTTTTATATATTCATGGTAAAATACGGACAGGTGGTGTATGACAGCCTCATAATAAATAACAGGTAATTAACCTGCTCCACCAAGAGCAGACGCCCGACGCCTGGCTCTTCTGCTTATGGAACCTATTTATCACCCACAATACTTTATGCTGTTATGAATTAGAAATAACTTCTAACATTTTCACTTCCACAACTCTGCACAATTTATACCAAGAACATTTTAACCGTTGTATTTCTAAAAATTATTTATACAGCAAACATAATTCTACAATTTTAAGCTGTTTCCAGACAATATATTTCAACAAAATCACATTAAAAACATAATTCTACAATGCTAAGCTGTTTCCAGACGATATATTTCAACAGTCACATTAAAAACATAACTCTACAATATTAAGCTGTTTCCAGACAATATCTTTCAACAATGTCACATTAAAAACATAATTCTACAATGTTAAGCTGTTTCCAGACAATATATTTCAACAAAGTCACATTAAAAACATAATTCTACAATGTTGAGTGTTTCCAGACAATATATTTCAACAAAGCCACCTTAAAAACATAATTTTACAATGTTAAGATGTTTCCAGACAATATATTTCAACAAAGTCACATTAAAAACATAATTCTACAATGTTAAGCTGTTTCCAGACACTATATTTCAACAATGTCACATTAAAAACATAATTCTACAATGTTAAGTTGTTTCCAAACGATATATTTCAACAAAGTCACATTAAAAACATAATTCTACAATATTAAGCTGTTTCCAGACAATATATTTCAACAATGTCACATTAAAAACATAATTCTACAATGTTAAGCTGTTTCCAGACAATATATTTCAACAAAGCCACCTTAAAAACATAATTTTACAATGTTAAGATGTTTTCAGACGATATATTTCAACAATGTCACATTAAAAACATAATTCTACAATGTTAAGCTGTTTCCAGACGATATATTTCAACAATGTCACATTAAAAACATAATTCTACAATGTTAAGCTGTTTCCAGACGATATATTTCAACAAAGTCACATAAAAAATATCTTTATTTCCAATACGACAACTTCTTAATCAAACTCTTTGTTTGCAGCGTCACGCAACTCGGATCATTCAAGTTACAGAAGATGTGTACAGCTGGCTCCCTCTGGCCACGATAATTGACAATAAAGTGTTTGTAGTTCACGGTGGGGTCACAGATCGGACTGATCTCAAGAAGATATCCAGGATGGACAGGCATCAGGTGACCACATTTTCTGTTTCGCCTTCGGACTTGCCTTAACTTTGTAGTAACTGTTCACGTTTCACCTTCGGATTTGCCTTAACTTTGTAATAACTGTTTGTGTTTCAACTTCGTACTTGCGTTAACTTTGAAGTAACTGTTCACGTTTCACCTTCGGACTTGTCTTAACTTTGTAGTAACTGTTCACGTTTCACCTTCGGACTTGCCTTAACTTTGTAGTAACTGTTCACGTTTCACCTTCGGACTTGCCTTAACTTTGTAGTAACTGTTCACGTTTCACCTTCGGACTTGCCTTAACTTTGTAGTAACTGTTCACGTTTCACCTTCGGACTTGCCTTAACTTTATAAAAACTTTTCATGTTTTAACTTCAGACTTGCAATCACTGTGTAATAACTGTTCCTGTTTCATATTTGAGCTTGCTTTCACTTTCTAATAAATGTGCCTGTTTCATCTTCGGACTTGATTTAACTGTTCCTTTTTCACCTCCGTATTTGCTTTAACTTTGTTATAACTGTTTGTGTTTCACCTTCCGTGAATTAACTTTGTAATAAGTGTTTCTGTTTCACCTTCGGAATGCTTTGGCTTTTAATAATTGTTCTAATAACTTCGGACTTGTCTTAATTTTGTAGTAAAAGTTTCTGTTACACCTTCGGACTTGCCTTAATTGTGTAATAACTGTTGTTGTTTCACCTTCAGACTTATTTTAAATTTCTAATAACTCTTCCTGTTTTATTTTCGGGATGCTCTGACTTTCTAGTAACACTTTCTGTTTTACCTTCGGACTTACCCCAACTTTGTAATAACTGTTCCTGTTTCACTTTCGGACTACACTAAACTTGCTAATAACTGTTCCTGTTTCACTTTCGGACTAGTCTTAACTTTCTAAAAACTATTACTGTTTCACCTTCAGCCTCCCGTTTACTTTTTAGTAACTTTTATAGTTTCACCCTCGGATTTGCATTGATTTTATAATAACTGTTACTGTTTCACCGTTGGACTTCCTTTAACATTATAATAACTGTTTGTGTTTCACTTTTGGACTTGCCTTAACTTTGTAATAGCTGTTCCTGTTGCACATTCGGACTTAACGTAATAATTGTTCCTCTTTCACCTTCGTACTAGCTTTGACTGTGTGATAACATTTCATGTATCACCTTGGGACTTCCATTAACTTTGAAGTAACTGTTACAGTTTGACCTTCAGACTTGCTTTAGCTGTGTAATAACTGTTTCTGTTTCACCTTCGAACGAGCCTTAAATTTGTAGTAACTGTTAATCTTTTACCCCCAGACTTACTTTGACTTTCTAATAACTGTTTTTGTTTCACCTTCGGACTTGTCTGAACTGCGTAATAACTGTCATTGTTTCACCTTCTGACTTTGCAATAACTGTTTCTATATCACCTGTAGACTTCCTTTGACTTTGTTGTAACTCTTTCTGTTTCACGTTCGGACTTGCCTTAACTGTGAAATAACTGTTACTGTTTCATCTTCGGACTTGTCTTAATTGTGTAATCACTATTACTGTTTCACCTTCATACTTGCTTTAACTTTATAATAACTGTTCCTGTTTCACCTTCCGACTTGCTTTTACTTTTTAATAACTGTTTTTGTTTCACCTTCGGACTTACTTTGATTGGGCAATAACTGTTCCTGTTTCACTTTCGGGCTTGCTTTCACTGAGTAATAACTGTTATTGTTTCACCATCGGACTTGGCTTAACTTTGCAATAACTGTTTCTGTTTCACCTTCGGACTTGCCTTAACTGTGAATTAACTGTTTTTGTTTCACCTTCAGACTAGCTTTAATCATCTAGTAACTGTTCCTGTTTCACCTTTGGACTTCCTTTAACTTTCTAATAACTGTATTTGTTTCACCTTCGGACTTGCCTTAACTATGTAATAACTATTTTATTTTAACCTTCGAACTTACTTTGATTGTGCAATAACTGTTCCTATTTCACCTTCGGATTTGCCTTAACTTTGTAATAACTGTTTGTGTGTTCACCTTCGGATTCACTTTACCTTTCTCATCTTCGGACTTGCTTTGATTGTGCAATTAATGTTCCTGTTTCACCTTCGGACTTGCGTTCACTTTATAATAACTGTTTCTGTTTCAACTTCTGACTTGCTTTTGCTTTGTAATAACTGTTCCTGTTGCACCTTCGTACTTGCTTTGACTTTGTAATAACTGTTTCTGTTTCACCTTCGGACTTGCTTTGATTGTGCAGTTACTGTTCCTGTTTCACATTCGTACTTGCTTTGTCTTTGTAATAATTGTTTATGTTTCAGCTACAGGCTAGCCTTAACTTTGTAGTAACTATTACTGTTTCACTTTCGGTCCAGCCATAAATTTGTAGCAGCTGTTCCTGTTTCACCTTCGGATTTGCCCTAATTTTGTAATTACTGTTTGTGTTTCACCTTCGGACTTGCTTTAACTTTTTCATATCTGTTTCAACTTCTGACTTCCTTTTGCTTTGTAATAATTGTTTATGTTTCAGCTACAAGCTAGCCTTAACTTTGTAGTAACTATTACTGTTTCACATTCGCTCTTGCTTTTACTTTGTAATAACCGTTCATGTTTAAATTTCTGACTTGCTTTTGCTTTGTAATAACTGTTTCTGTTTCACCATTAGACTAACCTTAACTTTGTAGTAACTGTTACTGTTTCACCATCGGACTTACTTTGACCTTGTAATAACTGTTTTTTTTTCCTTTGGACTTGCTTTGACTTTCCAATAACTGTTGCTGTTTCACCTTCGGACTTGCTTAAACTTTGTCATAACTCTTTCTATTTCACCATCCGACATGCTTTCACTGTGCAATAACTTTTCCTGATTCACATTCGGTTCGTTTTGACTCTCTTATAACCGTTGCTGTTTCACTTTTGGAATGCTTTGACTTTCTAATAACCGTTTCTCTTCGGAGTTACATTAACTTTATAATAACAGTTTCTGTTTCACCTTCAGACTTGTTTTATCTTTGTAATAACTGTTCCTGTTTCACCTTCGGACTAGCATTAACTTTGTAATAACTGTTCCTGTTTCACCTTCGGACTAGCATTAACTTTGTAATAACTATTCCTGTTTCACTTTCAGTCCAGCCCTAAATTTGTAACAGCTGTTCCTGTTTCACCTTCGGATTTGCCCTATATTTGTAATAACTGTTTGTGTGTTTCACCTTCGGACTTGCTTTTACTTTTTCATATCTGTGTCACTTTCGGACTTGCTTTAACTTTGTCATAACTGTTTCTATTTCACTTTCAGACTTGTTTTCACTGTGCAATAACTGTTACTGATTCACATTCAGTATGCTTTGTCTTATAACTGTTCCTGTTTCACCTACGGACTTGCTTTAACTTTGTAGTAACTGTTTCACTTTTGGACTAGCCTTAACTTTGTAGTAACTCTTACTGTTTCACCTTCGGACTTACTTTGACTTTGCAATAACTGTTCGAGTTTCACCTTCGGATTTGTTTTACCTTTCTCATAACTGTTTCACCTTCGAACTTGCTTTGATTGTGTAATTACTGTTCCTGTTTCACCTTCGTACCTGCTTTGACTTTGTAATAACTGTTTGTGTCTCACCTTTAGATTTGCTTTGATTTTATTATAACTGTTCCTGTTTCACCTTCGAATTTGCCTTAACTTTGTAATAACTGTTTGTGTTTCACATTTGGACTTGCCTTTATTGTGTAATAACTGTTAAGAGTTTCACCTTCGGACTTGGTTTAACTCTCTGACAACTATTTCTGTTTCAACTTTGGAATGCTTTGACTTTCTAATAACTGTTTCTCTTTCACCTTCGGACTTATATTAACTTTATAATAAAAGTTTCTGTTTCACCTTCAGACTTGCCTTAACTTTGCAATAACTGTTCCTGTTTCACCTTCGGAATGGCCTTAACTTTGTAATATCTGTTCTTGTTTCATCTTCTGACTTGCTTTAACTTTCTCTTAACTGTTTTACCTTCGGAATTGCTTTGATTGTGCAATAACTGTACCTGATCCACTTTCGGACTTGCATTGACTTTGTCATTATTGTTTTCGTTTCACTTTCGGACTTGCTTCATTGTGTAATAACTGTTCCTGTTTCACATTCGGACTTGCTTTGACTTTATAATAACTGTTCGTGTTTTACCTTCAAAATTGCTTTGATTTTTGTAATACCCGTTCCTGTTTTACCTTCAGACTAGCCATAACCATCTAGTAGCTATTCCTGTTTCACCTTCGGACTTCCATTAACTTTGCAATAAGTGTTCGTGTTTCACCTTCGGTATGCTTTGACTTTGTAATAACTGTTTTTGTTTCACCTTTGGGCTTGCTTTGACTTTATAATGACAGTTTTTAATTCACCTTTGGAATTGCTTTAACTTTGTAATAACTGTTCCTGTTTCACCTTCGGACTTGCTTTTGCTTTGTAATAGCTGTTTATGTTTCACATTCGGACTTGCTTTGACTTTATAATAACTGTTCGTGTTTTACCTTCAAAATTGCTTTGATTTTTGTAATAACTGTTTCTGTTTCACCTTCGGACTTGCTTTAACTGTGAAATACCCGTTCCTGTTTCACCTTCAGACTAGCCTTAACCATCTAGTAGCTATTCCTACTTGCATTAACTTTGCAATAAGTGTTCGTGTTTCACCTTCGGACTTACTTTAACTTTGTAATAACAGTTTCTGTTTCACCTTCGGAATCCTTTGACTTTGTAATAACTGTTCCTGTTTCGCCTTCGAACTTATATTAACTTTATTATAACTGTTTCTCTTTCACCTCTGGATTTGCTTTAACTTTGTAATAACTGTTTTTGTTTCACATTCGGACTTGCTTTGACTTTGTAATATCTGTTTTTGTTTCACTTTCGAACTTGCTTTGACTTTGTAATAACTGTTTCTGTTTCATCTTCGGACTTGATTTAACTTTGTAATAACTGTTTCTATTTCTCCTTTATTCATGCTTCCACTGTGTAATAACTGTTCCTGTTTCACCTTCGGAATGCTTTGACTTTCGAATAACTGTTTCTCTCTTACCTTCGGACTTGCACTAACTTTATAATAACTGTTTCTGTTTCAACTTCGGAATAGCCTTTACTTTGTGATAACTGTTCCTGTTTCCTATTCGTACTAGCTTTAACTTTGTAATAACTCTTACTGTTTCACCTTCGTACTTGCTTTGACTTTGTAATAACTGTTCCTGTTTCAACTTCGTTGTTGCTTTAATTTTCTTATAACTGTTCCTGTTTTACCTTCGGACTTGTTTTAACTCTGTCATAACTGTTTCACCTTCGGACTTGCCCTAACTTTGTAGTAACTGTTTGTGTCTCACCTTTGGACTTATTTTGACTTTTTACTAACTGTTCCTGTTTCAACTTCGGACTAGCCTTAACTTTGTAATAAAAGTTGCTGTTTCACTTGCAGACTTACTTTAACATCTTTTATAAAAATGATCCGTTATGTGTGTGTTAGCAACCATCACCCAGAGTTAATTGGCTCGATTACCGTAATTTTTTTGTAAGGTAACTGTTTAACAGTGTACTTTGGCTATAATGTTTGAGGATTTTTGCCTGAGAATAGGGATATAAAACAGTCTGAAATAGGGCAAATTTCCACCTTTTCACAGACTTTTTAATTTAAATATATGAGTACTTAATCAGTTAATTGAGTGATTTATATCCTTCCCCAATGCATGTTATGCAATTAGTATATAATGATGTCATTAGGGATTTAATAAAAAACGAAAGAAGGGGAACATTATCTAGCATCGTTCTTTATACAGTTTTTGTTTCTTCTATGTTCGTTGTAATAGTTGTTCCTGTTACACGTTTGAACTTGAAATATTAATTTATAGAGAAAAACAGAACATGGAAAGAAATAAGGTATTTAACAGTGAAATTCCTTATTTTAAATATAAGTAATGCACGGAAAATGAAGTTACTTTATCAGTCAAATGTGGTAATGTAAGTATCAATAGAAGGAACACAATTTTATCAGTCAAATGTGGTATTGTAAGTATCAATAGAAGGAACACAACTTTATCAGTCAAATGTGGTATTGTAAGTATCAATAGAAGGAACACAACTTTACCAGTCAAATGTGGTATCGTAAGTATCAATAGAAGGAACACAACTTTATCAGTCAAATGTGGTATCGTAAGTATCAATAGAAGGAACACAACTTTATCAGTCAAATGTGGTATTGTAAGAATAAATAGAAGGAACACAAAGTTACTTGGAACAAGCTTTATCTGTAGTGTTTACTGTTGACCTGAAGGTCCGAATTAGAGATAAGCTGGTGTTTATGTTCCCTATTTATTCATTATTAAAACCAAAACAACTTTTCTGAAGTTTAAATTCGCAGGCCTGTGTTATTGATAGCCATGCCTGAACCAAGGAATTTCTGATCTATTTGAAGAACCCGTGTTTCGTATAAGTCGCTTTATCGTAAATATAAAAAATCTGTGGAAAAAAGTGAGCTACTGAAAGTACATTTGATTTAAGTACAAGTAATAGGTTGTAAGGTTTTAAACTAAGTACTATTCTACTTATAATTATATATCCCCGAAGGATCAACGGTAACCGTGAAGGCTATAATTCTAGAATAAGGGGTTCGATATAGCTTCCATTGCTCTTAAAAAGAACTGAGAGAGCTATTAATTTTGTTATACAGAAAGAGAGAAATTTATAGATTTCATTGTAGACGGTTAGATTTGAGATGTATAAGAGAAGATAAATAACCAGTTTGTGAAACTTTATTCTTCAGCTTATTACGATCCTTCAACCTCCAATGATTGATGGGAAGATGACCTGTGACCAAGAGGAGTGGGACCAGGTACGTTTACAGATATAAGAATTTATGAAAATTTAGTCATAGTCCTGTCAAGAAATGGAACTTTAGCGCTAGACGTGTTTAGCAATGAAACGTTGGAGTTAGACGGGTTTGGGATTGAATCGTGAATCAATGTGGAATATTAAAACATACATTACTATAATGGTTTGTATCAAATTACATTATTTATGTATAACTATCATTACTTGAGTTTATACATGTTACTGTAATAGGTTCCCTTTAATAACTTCCGAATATCCTTTTTCGCCTCTGGAATTTTGTTTGAAGCTACAAAAAATCTTGCCGTGTTAAAGTAAAAACCTTTAAAACTTTTCTGAAACTATAGAACAAAGATAAGGCTTCCATTAAACTGTCGATTATCTCAAGTAACTGGAGAATGAAACGGATATTCCTGCTATTCTATACGAAGACGTACATTTCGGGGCACCTTTAGATTTCTGTGTAGTTAGATTGTTCAAACGGCGCTTGAGACCATCGTCCTAGTACTCCAGATGGAATACGAAGAGCATGTAGAGAAGTCTGTTGTAGACATGACAGCCTTACAACGGAACCCTTCGCAATAAAAATTACGTTGCAGGGCTTTTGTCAAGTTGCACGGTCGTCAGATAGATCATGACTGGACGTGGCAATATCAACTATAACGTCATTACGTTCCAAAATTCGTTTTAATATAATGTACTTAACCTTCTGTATAATATATCATATTTAAAGAATGCAAGAAAGTTGAGGGAAAAACGGCTGTGAACGTTTGCAGTTCTGGAGGGCATAAAACTGAATTAAACAAATTGCTACTGTTGTCTTGTTAGGCAAGATCAAAACAAACAAACAAAAAACTTGCTACTCAACCATTATCAATACTTAAGAATTGACTCTGATAAGTATTTGTATAAATACTGGTTAGAAAACCTTACAAAAGTTTTTCATGATATGTTGGTTTATGGATATTGGTTAGCTTTATTTTACCTCACCATTATTATAATTATTATTTACTTCTGGAAAGGTTGTCGGAATTTTATGGAGTGATCCAAGACCTCAGCCAGGTTGCCACACAAATTCAATCCGGGGAGGCGGAAGTTTCTTTGGACCGGATGTGACGGAGGCATTCCTGCAGCGCTATCAGTTAGAGAGAATTATACGCTCACATGAATGTAAACCAGATGGTTTTGAGTTTACTCATGGTGACAGGGTAGGTCAATGTGGTTGCATTTTTTGGTATAGCTAGCTTTATATGTGACACTTTCCTTACCATGGCTCCAAACATCTTTATGGAGTCAATGTGCTCCACTTTCCATACCATAGATTCAAACCACCTCTGTGGAGTCAATGTGCTATACTTTTCATACTGCCACTCCAAACCACCCCTATGCCAATAATATGCTCCATTTTGTATAACATAGCTCAAAACAACTCCTATGGAGAGAATGTACTCAACTTTGGATACTGCAGCTCTGAACCACCTCTATGGAAATAATATGCTCCACTTTGCATAGCAAGAACATATGATCTGTCTATCCAATAATAACCACTATTTTCCAGGTTTCTTTCACTCCTTCATCGTTTTTAAATCTCTAACATACATAATTTAATATAGGGTGTTGTACTATTACTGGTTTCCTTTTCTCCACAAAATAATGTATATTTTAATATCAGAAATGATATGTAAGTCAGTATATAGTGTTTAGTCAATACAATTTTTAAGATTTATGCTCAAGTACATAAACACATTTCATATTTATGCTACTGTATATCTTTAAAGGAAAAAAACTGTTCAGACATGTTATTAATATTTATTCTACAATGTACAAATGTTCAAAAATACAGATACTGGAACTCCTTCTTAAAAATGAACAAGCCTGTCAATTGAATGAGTAAATCACAAGGTGTAACAGTGTGTGTTGGTTTGTCATGCCAGGTGTTCGAAAATCTTTACTTAAAGATAGACAGACATTAAGTTACACTCACTGGGTCCATCCTTTAAGGTTGTAACTTGAAGCAGTGAATGGTAACTATCTTTCTGGATGTCTTCTCTATGGTTTCTTGATCCAGGCTGCATCTTAATTATACAGATTTGGTCTAGTCCTTATCTAAAAGACAACATAACAACTAGTCACTACAAAGGCTTTATAGGAATCCAAAATCAATCTATGATGATGCATTTTATCCAGCTGGTGATGATGCCTTTTAAAAATATGTATCAATCAATACCAAAAGTTGTTAAACACACTGATCAAGCATGTAGAAGTCAACAGTCATTCTTCCTCTGGTCTGCCTAATCTCATCAAACCATTATTCTTAAAAACTACATTTCTAGTACTTCAATATAATTAATCAAATTGGAAGCAGTTATTACTGAGAGGTGGTATAAATGTTTTGCAGACAACTTTCTTCATACTTCTACAACATATAAATATAACTGACTCTAATGTAGAATAAATATGGATAGATTTATAAACCTTTGTTGTAATGTTTTTGTCTAAAGTCATTAAATACTTTTCTATTTCTTGTACAACCTTTTGTGCTCCTAAAGTCCACTTCATACATCAAGTCCTCCAGTTTATTCAGGTAAACTCAACTGTGAGATAAATATTCCATAAGGTTGGAAAATTCATTACTAAATTGAAGTAATGCTGTTAAGAAGGTCCATGGTGCTCAAATACCATAGTAATATTGTTCATTATATCAGATACATGCAAGAAGTTTCAATACAAAATGATAAAAACCCTATAACCTGAGTGATTTCCAAAGGTGAACCTTTCTTCTTCAGGGGCAAACTAGAAATGGTGGTGTAACCAAATGAGTAATATATAATGGACCATCATGATGGTCACCTGGGCTTCCAGGAAGTGTTTTTGTGTATTTTCTAATGTGTCTCACTGCCAATGCAAAACAGTCCAAAATGAAAGCATTATATATAAAAAAAGGGAGCAGATATGTTTTGCTTTAGAAATGGTCAAGAAAAACTATACTTAAGTGTTATTATAGTAAAATAAAGGAGACACATGGAGACTGACTGAAAAAGAAATGTTAAGCAGATCAATTTCTAAGACATGCATGGAAACTATCATAAATAAACAGCATATACTAGAAAGATTATGGGCAAACATTGAGAATTCATGCTACATGAAAAAAATACAAAACAAACCAATGATCACTAATCATCAATTCCAGGATCTAGATTTATTCCACAAGGTTGAACAGTATTTAGATTAACAAGCCAATAAGCTTCTTTTGTCTCACTCTCAGCTTCAGTTTTAAAGTCAGTTTCAACACCGAAAAAGATCTCTCTCTTGCTCAACACTTCAACCAACCCAGTCATACTATTAACAATGTTACTCCTCAGCATTGAAACTGACTTTAAAACTGTTCCACAAGCGATTTCTTTAAAAATTTTAAATTTTCTCTGGTTGTGCTTGTCAGAAAAAGCTAGTAGTTTTTATAACAAGCTTTACTACGTGGATGGCAACCATTCTTTGGTGAAAAAATTAAATAACTCCTCCAAAACAAGAAAATTAACAAAGAAACTTTCCAGCACTTTATACCCAGACATGTTTGTCCAGGTAGATTCTATCTCTTACCAAAAATACACAAACCAAACAATTCTCGCCGATCCATAATTTCTAACATAAATATGGCTACTAAAAAGCTGTCCACTTTTGTTGGCCAACACATAAAATGTATTTTCTGTACCCTCCTTTCTCACATAAAGGATACTACTTACTTTCTTAATATCATAGAACAAATCACAACCAATGGACACTTACCGCCTAACAGTCTTCCGTGTACATTGTACATCTCTTCCCTTTACACAACATTCCTCATGATGAACAACTAGAAACTCAAAAGTCCACCTTAACCCTTTCAAACTCATCAGAATCTCAAACAGTAACTGATCTAAAGCAAAACATCTCTAACACTTTTTACATAATGCTCTCATTTCTGGCCATGTTGCACCAGAAATGAGACACACAAGAGTACACTGAAAGATATACAAAAATACCTCCTGGAAACCCAGGTGACCTTCGTGATATCACTTAAATATCTTCATATATTACTCAATCAGTTAGAGCACCATTCCCAGTTTGTCCCTGAAGATAGGTCCATCTTTTTTTAAAGTGCTAAGCTTATAGGGTTTTTAATATTGTTGCAATAGTTTCTGTCATTGGGCAGGTTCTTTTCGATTATTCGGTAAAAATAATGTAAAGTCAAGCCCACTTATTTGCAGAGAGTTATTTCTTCAACTGTATCATTCAAGTTCTACAAGCCACAAAGACTTTTGTAATAATTTTACAATTAAGTTTTAAAGGAAATTCCAAAACTAGTGATGCATCCGACTCACAGATAAAACTTATTGCTTGGATATTATAA
Organism: Limulus polyphemus; assembly: GCF_000517525.1. Lineage (NCBI taxonomy): Eukaryota > Metazoa > Arthropoda > Merostomata > Xiphosura > Limulidae > Limulus > Limulus polyphemus. The sequence goes on along the minus strand of NW_013667880.1, from coordinate 153,604 downwards.
AAGTTTAACTTACAGTACTTGCCTCATCTGAAAATGATTATTTTTATACATTTCTTCTCATTCAATGTGTAATTCTAGTTAAGCAACCATTTTTACCAAGTTCATTAACTAATACTTCATGTTTCAGGTTCTTACGATATTCTCAGCTTCTAATTATTATGCTGAGGGAACAAACAAAGCTGCATATGTGAAACTTGTAGGAACAAATCTGGTAACACAGATTGTGATGTATGTCAGCTCAAGTCATACCAGCAATGCTGAAATACAACAAAGGCAAGTTTTCCTGAAAAAATATGTTAAGTTACAAATTTTCTTTTAATATACTGTGACTCTTCTCTCAGCAGATAATTGCACAGTATATCCATTTCTTCATCAAAAGAGTAAGTTATCATGTGGAGAACAGTGCACTTGTTGCACCTCTGGAAAAAAATGACCTTAAATAACACTTTGAGTGATTTCATAGAATATACCAGAAGCTCATGTTTCTTTTTATTAATCATAACAGACAAGGATATGTTGAACAGTCGGCTCTGAGGGAACTGAAGCAGCTTATCTACGCATCACATCTATTACTGATAGAGAAGTTTCACATGGAAGACACAGAACAGTCAGGTATTTATAGATCTTGCATGAAAATCTAAAATTTTTGGAAACTCCAAGTTGAGATATGTGTGTTATTTTACTAGCTATATTATCTACCCAACTGTAATAATAAGTCAGGTACTTGTAGATCTTACAGTAAAACCTAAAGTGGGTTTATTCCCCCCAAGGGTTTGGTTTCCAAGTTAAGAATATTGATCTGTGTGTTGTTTTAATTTAGCTATATTATCTACCCAACTATTATAATAATAATAATATGTCAGGTGCCTGAGTACATGAAGGAAAGGGGAGATCAAAGTGTGTGTGTGGGGGTATTGTTTGAGACTGCAATATCCTGTAACACAGTTAAATAAAGTGGTTCCAGAGAGCAGGTAGTACCAAGGTGTGTCACTAGGGTTTGGTTGGTGAGATAGTCACCTTATGATAATTTAAGCCATGCAGTATGATACACAAACTACAACAAAACAGAATAATATTTTTTATTTAGACATAAAACTTCAGTTAAGGTTTTTATATATATAGTTTGAATGATCTAAGTCTTCTACATAGATTCCAAGTTAAGCTAGTATATGAATATTCATAAATGTAAACCACCAAGTATACTCTACAAATAATCAAATTGTAATAAATGAAACATTAATTAATTCAAAGTTTTATTATTGATGTAAAACTACAAAGTTGAAACTAAAAAATAAAGATAATCAAATTGTAGTTTCTTTAATCTGTAATGTGATACATATGATATTTATTTCTAGTTTGACTGTTGCATGCCAATACAAAAAATAGATCTCTACATGGACTGTAATTAAACTAATCACCCACACTTTAGTGATGTACTTTGGAACTATTGCATTACGTGACCTCTTCTGGCCACAGGTTGGTTTGGTTAACTATTTTCATCATGCACTTAAAACCAGTAAAAACTGCAAGTTACAGAATCTTGAGATTTTGTACTTTGCACTCCTTACCGATTACACACAGTTAATAATCTTGTCTCCACAGGAAAGATATGTATTGGCCGGTGGTGCGATATCATGAAGGAAGTAGTAGGTTTACAACTACCCTGGAGACTGCTCTGCCCTAAGATAGCTAAGTTGGATCCATTATCTGGCAATGTTTACTACGAGTCAATTTTCCAAGAGTATACCATTCAGAACAAGCTGGCTGAACAGGTAACTCAAACACAATTTGTTTTATCTACCAAATACTGGTTGTTAGACAAAATGAACATTAATTCTAATTATGAAAATTCAGTATGGGTTTTAAATTCTGATGAAATTCCCAATATTTTGAAGTGACAAATATTACTCTAACCAGCTGATAAAGCATTTCTCATTTAAAATAAAAATCTGACCATGAAATACACAAAGAATTAGCCTAGCTATTTGCTGCCAATTTGATGAACAATGAATTTTTTTTTTCCAGAATGAGCCATCACTTCTAGAAACCTTATACCGTAGTAAGGACACTCTGGAGACCATATTCAGATTTATTGATACTGATGGATCAGGTAAGATAACATATTTTACCTCCACATTCTAGTAATATCACTTCTAGAAACCTTATACAGTAGTAAGGACACTCTGGAGACCATATTCAGATTTATTGATACTGATGGATCAGGTAAGATAACATATTTTACCTCCACATTCTAGTACCTCTGTATCACATCTATGGCCTAAGTAGTTCCAAGTATTCAGTTGTTAACCCATTCTAAATGAGCTTTTCTTCTCTATAGAGTTAATACAGTGTATTCTCTATATTAACATGCATATAACTATAGGTCTTGAACTTTTTTCACTATTTACACTGAGCTTTGGAATTAAATTACATGTGGACATACATTTCTTTGTTATGCCTAGGACTAATTTCCATGCAAGAGTTTACAGATGCTTGCCAGTTGTTAAGTAAACATCTGAAAACGTCTATGCATCAAGAAGAGATTCAGGATCTGGCCAAGAGTATAGACATCAACAAGGATGGATTCATTGATTTCAATGAATTTCTGGAAGCCTTCCGTCTTGTAGACAATGATTCTCCTTCTAGAAGATCTGGGAACCACGTCTGTGGATTGTTTTGCCAAGATGAGAGATGAATATACTCCAGTTTGTAAAAAAATATTAATAATAATAAAAAAATTAATATTCCTACAGATTTTGGTGGTGTTTCTACAGCAAGTCATCAAAACAGCATATTATTTTCTGATGCTACTCAAGCTACCAAAGATATATTAATACTAAGAAAATATAAGTGTCTCCTTGCTTGTTATATAAAAATCCTTGATCGAGTAGCTATATAGTACGGTGGAGACTGATGACTTCTTAACAATTTAACTAGGTATTTTCTAAGACTAAGTATGAATCAGTCATCTTCATGTTACAAAGAAAATACCCTTTGTTTTTATGTATGGTAAATTAAAAGGCATGTTTTGAATACAAAGTTGATATGTACTTGAATCATATATTTCAATCTTTTTAAATTAAAAAATGTGTTTTATTACGTGGATCTGTTACAGTATATTTTGAAACAAAAAGGAATTACATAAGTAACTAATTACTTTAACTTCGTCACTCACTCCATTAGCAGCAAAACTTTCTGTTCCTCCACAGTTAATATCGTGATCTTTTTACATCAGGTGTACCCCTGCAACAAAATAATTGTACACTGGCAATAACATAATTTTTCTACAACACTATTTAACAGAATACTCATGTGTCCATCTGAACCTGGCAACTCACTGGACCAATTGTCACCCTTTATAATCTCAAATGGAGTGACATGGGATAGGTATGTCAGCTAGGAGATATGTAAAAATATGACTAAAATCTATTTCAAAATTTCCTTCAACTAAATTAATACCTTGTTGAATCATAAATTCATTTGAAATATTCAATCACAACCTTTAAAGCTAGTAGTTATCCAGTAATTAGGTCACTCATTAAATACAAGAGATATCTGTTCTTTCAGCTAACCATCCTATCTTGCTTAGTTGTCATAAGTGCTACTTTATGTAAAATAAAATGTATTAATACCATAATTCCATCTTCTGATAAGATGTTATTTAACCAATTTAATATTAGTGAAGTTTTAAAGTTATATTAAAAAAGTAAAAATCACTTACATGCCAGCGACTAGTGCCTCAGTTTCTGCAGCCTTTCGTTTAGAGATTATCTACAGAAAGTAAAAAACTTTATAGATGTGGGTGCAGCTATTGTTGATAAAATCAATATCTTCAGTCACAATGTATATCTTTTTTGAATCATAACTAGAAATACAACTATTATTATATAGACTAACAAATGGTATTTATTAAATGTCTTCAAACATTCAAAATCTAAAAACTATGTATATGATACAAATTCAGACTTTAACTTTACATGTAGCATATTCATTTAGTTTCAAAATAAAAACTTGTGTTTATTTTCAGTGAAAATACAGTAATGTGTATAATTATCTTTATCTATATTAAATTTCCTGTAGTTCCTTGTCAAATTTCAAACGTTTATAATTAGCCTAATTTCTACTAAACTTCTGACCAATCACAGCTGAATATCTGGTTGATTTTCTGTAATTCCTTGTCAAATTTCAAATGTTTACAATTAGCATAATTTCTACATACCTGGTTAATTTTCTGTAGTTCTCTGTCGAGCTTGGTTTTCTCATCCTTTTTTCCTGTGGCTAAACGACGAGTTTTTCGTCCATCAGCCATCTTTACACCATATTGAAAAGCAGCTCTAGAAAATTCACCAAGGCCAAAAATAAATATATACAACTTAGAAATTCAAACACAAGAATATTTAAGATGGTTTATTCCTATATAAATTTTTATAAATTGTGAAATAATATACATATTTAGTTTATTTTCACTATATATATATCCTCTAGATGGAGCTGAAATAAATATTTCTTAACTCTTTCCAGACAGGTCACGGGTGAAAGGCCACGTCATTGCATTTGACTACTCGCATTCAAAATTTTATTGAACTATTAGGTCATCAAGAAATAAATGTTGCGTTTTGGAACATTTTCATTACCCCCCCAAAAAAACGTGCATCACGTATAATAGTTAAATGAACTGTCAAAATGTCACGTTAGTGTAGCCTATATAATGTGTAAAGTTTAGTATACTCTAATCCCTTATAGTGATGGCACCCGACAAGACACATATTCAGCATGTAATGCTTTTTGAATACAAGAAGGGAAACAATGACTCTGTAGCCACAAAAAAGTTTATGGAAATGTTTTGAACAATCGTAAGTGTCAACGAAGGTTCAGCAAATTTCGTTCAGATCATTTTAGCCTTAAAAACTGTGATGGCAGGAGCCAACATGTTGGAATTGATATTGATGCTCTGAAGACGTTTGCTGAGTCTAACCCAAGGCAACACACTAGTGAAATTGCATGTTTCTCATGAAACAATACTTAAATATCTAAGGAATATGGGAAAAAGGTGCTTGAGTGCCTCACGAACTCTCCGATGATCATCATTTCCAATGTGTGAACATTGCTTCATCTC
>NW_013667880.1:146165-148090 GCF_000517525.1 Limulus polyphemus | reverse complement strand
TTAATGCCAGTGAACCATTTTTGGACAGAATTGTCACCGGTGATGAAAAATGGATTCTCTTTGTGAATATTAAACGCAAAAAAAATGGCTCAGTCCTAGACAAAAACCACTTTTGATCCCAAAACCTGGACTCCATCTGCAGAAAGTGATGCTTTGCATTTTGGTGGGACATCAAAGAAGTAATTTATTTCGACCTTCTCAATCCACAGTGAACTCTCAATGCAGAGATCTATAGTCTCCAACTGGAACGTTTAAATCAAGCCTTTCATCAGAAACACCCTTCACTCGTCAATCGGAAAGGTGTTCTTCTCCATGACAATGCACATCCACATGTAGCACGTTTGATGCAACACACGATTTTGGAGTTCGGGTTGGAAAGTTCTCCCCACTCACTATATTCTCCAGATATGGCACCATCAGATTACCATCTTTTTCGTTCACTGCAACACCATCTTAACAGGAAAATGTATGCAAATGTGGAAGGTGTTAAAGGTATTTTTTGCTTCAAAGCCAAGTGATTTCTTTAATCAGGGCATTAACAACCTGATTGTAAGATGGAAAGGCATCATCGATAAGAATGGAGACTATTTCATTTAATAAATATTTTGTTTTGGTATACAAGTTGTTCCAGTTTTTTTCATCTAAAAAAAGGAACACTAATTTATTGTCGACCTAATACTATTTCATAAATTTATTTCAATAAGTTTGGTATCAAACTGTAGATTATAATTCAAATTTTAGTATCATACATTACTCAGTTTCTTAATTTAAAAGTAAATATTAAAAAACACTTAAACATCGATTTTTGTGTGTCAAGTGGTATATTAAATGCAGCACTGGTTCAAATTAGATGTTTGTGATGTCAAAATACTAATTTCATAGTTTCATATGAATTAGGAACTCAAATTACCAATATTTACAAGTTAGAATATAAAATAAGTCTTATATTTTCAATTTGCTAAGATATTGCTCCTGTAATAAACACAGTGGCACCCTGCCCACCTCTTTCCATATATACACTAACTTCTATATATGACATGAATAACCAATCAAAATCTCAATGTACCACTAGCAGCTTTAACAGCCATTTTAACGTGTTTGGAAGCCATCTCTTTCTTTAGACTGAATTACAGCTTAGTTACAAAGCTTGATAAATTATAGTGGAATCCTATGGTATTGATATAGTAATTTATGATTTTTTGTTAATTCAACTGTATATATAAAAACCTAAGAAAATTATTTTGTTTCTTGTCCTACACGTGCAAAATTTTAAAAGGCTTAGCAACCTACGTCAAGCAACATCCGAGTATAGAGTTCGTAACTAAAGAGATAATTGTTTGCTTTACTTCTTTATTTACTGTTCTATGTATTAAGAAAGATAAGTTTAAGAACAGATTTCTAAATAGCAATAATCTATATACATATATAATGTATAATAATTGAAATGTGACTGTATTTTACAAAATACTAGTCTGCTAAAACACAGCCAAGACAGATCACTTTGTAAAGACTAAAGGTCAGTTTTATATTATTGGATATGGTAACATAAAAGCCTGTGCACCGTATCATTGTAACTTCTGTATTTGTTTGCCAAGCATGGCTGAAAGGTCAGTATAATAAAAAAAATGAATGTATATATAAATGTGTAATATTATGAGGTTTAAGCTATTTAGTTGAAACATTTATGTTTTCGTGTTATAATCTGTTGTCATTCTAGAACGAAAAAGGCATAATTTATATCTATTTCCTAATTTTTTAATGTGATTACGAGATCAGTCAAATCTACCAAACCCATACAGAGATTTGTTACTGAAAATAACAGATAAAATAAAGTTTTAAGAAATGTTTGATAACTATCTGGACATTATAAAGATTTTGCTTGTGCAATTTGAAAATTTTCTGATGCATAAAAGTATTTTTAATCC
>NW_013667880.1:140248-145587 GCF_000517525.1 Limulus polyphemus | reverse complement strand
ATCTGCCAAATTTCGTTAACATGTGCTTAGTAATTTAAAAGTTATAGCATTAAAACTGTAACAAGCACAAAGTGGTTATGAGGTCGGTCTCAGGGACAAAGCTTCGTGCTGAAAGAGTTAAGTTAATTCCTGCTTTACAGGAGTATGATGTGGGTAAAAAACCTTACTTGGGCAGTGCCTCCTTGTTGCTCATGTATTCACTGTATTCCTCTTGTGTATCAAAGTCCCATCGACCAATAGGTCCTTTCTTATTTCCCTGGAAGTAGAATGTTTGTTTGTTTTATCAAATTTTAAAATATGCACCCAAAGCTATGAACATGAAACAGAAAGTGATTAAAGACAATATCTTGGAAATGACGTTAAATAGAATTGTTGAACAGAGACATTTTTTGATTTTTCATGCTTTCAATATATATGGATTCTAAAATATATCATAAATACTCTGATAGTTTTAAGAAATTCGTCAAAAAAGGGCATCAAGCTTGGAATAACAAAAACTTCTTGGCCAAAGAGAACACATGATGTTTTGATATACTTTAAAACATTATCCCATTTCATATACACAGCCTTCAGTGAAAAACCACTTAATAAACATATAAACTAGAAAATCAAAACATTAAATAAAATACTTCTTTCAATTTCTATCTGATACAATAAATAGTAAATAAATGAGCTTGTCAAAAGTAGTACTAATAGTTTCGAATATGCTTCCACAAAAAGTTTAACTGAGGAATTAAAAATGCAGGGGAAATATAAAGTATGAAGACATTCTGCATAAAACACTATATCTCATGCTTTTTTTGATTGGTTAAACCATATCTCATGCTTTTTTTGATTGGTTAAACTATATCTTGTGCATCTTTGGTTGATTAAACCATATCTTGTGCATCTTTGGTTGATTAAACTATATCTTGTGCATCTTTGGTTGATTAAACCATATCTTGTGCATCTTTGGTTGATTAAACTATATCTCGTGCTTCTTTGGTTGATTAAACTATATCTCATGCTTCTTTGGTTGATTAAACTATATCTTGAGCATCTTTGGTTGATTAAACCATATCTTGTAAATTATTGTTTGTATGGATTCTTTACAGTAGGTATCTGCGACTTGTTGGTGATAAATTTCAAAAATAAACAAACAGCACACAGTCCATTTGTTTTAAAAGGATATATTAAAACATGTCAAACTCATATAAAAATGTTTGTTACACTGTTAGTTACCACAGTTGTATCCAGAGCTTCAAATAATTGTCTTTTTTTCATCAAAGTCCACACCAGCTGGTTCAGTTACTTTAGAACACAATTAACAAGACAAATTATTCTTCTCTACTCTATTATTACAATACAATCTGTGATAATTTCACTTTAAAAATCATCACTATATACTCCTTATGGCTAAACTCGCAATCATCCAGTCTAGATCTACCTATGTTTCAAACTACATTTTTGACACATATTTATACCCCAACAGAGGTCTAGAATGTTCCACACACTACTAGATATTATGATGCAATAATACTCAATTAAAACAATGAGAAAAACTCAAAAGGTTCTGGTAACAACAATCACCAATTCATAGTTACTGAACTACAGAACGTATTATACACAGACAGTAACAGAAACAAACCTGTGATAAACTATTTCTTCTAAAAACAACTAAATTTAACACATGCAATATATAAACTATCTAAATCTATAACTTTCTCACAGTAACATTAGCTCCTTATGATCAATATAATATATAGCTTTCTCACAGCAACATTAGCTTATTATGATCGAAATAACAAGATCTATTGTTTTCTCCTAGTAACATTAGCTCATAACGATAGAAATAATAAGTGCTATAGTAACGTGAGCTCTGTACAGTCTATAGCTCTCTCACAATAATATTGGCTTATTATGATCAAAATAATAAGTTTTCCTACCATGTCCATTTTGGAATAATCAACTTCATCATCACTATCGTCTAAAGCATCATCATATTCAGGAGCCCTGAAACATTTGACAGTAGAGTTTAGTGAATAACCTGTCGTATAAAAATAGCACTTACATAATAACATTCTATTTTAATGTTAACCATGTAAGGAAAACACATTCTTTAGTGATCAAGATTACAACAAAAATAGTTGGGCATAGTGATCATGATTACAAAAACAGGTAAGTCAACTAAACAATAAAAACATAAAGAATACATCACTATATGGTCAAGATACAACAATTGCGGTTTACCATGACTAAACTAAACATCATTTCTGTCACTTGTGTTCTCTGAGGAACAATGCTGATATTAAAGGTATTTAAAAAACAAGTACATTTTCAATATAAAAACAACTCATACCCAGGATAACACTCTGCATAACTTTCAGGAATCTCTCTCTCTAACTTGCTGGATAACTTGGCTCGGAGTCTATTGTCCTCAGCTTTTCTTCCAGAAGCACTATACACAAATAATAAAAAAGTATTTTTAAAAAAATGCATGGATAACTTGTCTCAAGGTTTACTCTCCTCAGCTTTTCTTTCAGAAGCACTACACAAACAATAACAAAGTGTTAAAAATATCCACGGATAACTTGTCTCAAGGTTTACTCTCCTCAGCTTTTCTTTCAGAAGCACTACACAAACAATAACAAAGTGTTAAAAATATCCATGGATAACTTGTCTCAAGGTTTACTCTCCTCAGCTTTTCTTTCAGAAGCACTACACAAACAATAACAAAGTGTTAAAAATATGCATGGATAACTTGTCTCAAGGTTTACTCTCCTCAGCTTTCCTTCCAGAAGGACTATACAAACAATATCAAAGTATTTAAAAATGCATGAATAACTTGGCTCAGGGTTTACTGTCTTCAGCTTCTCCTTTAAAAGTACTACTCAAACAAGAAAGAAAATACATATTTTCAGTGAAATCTTCTCCAATTCAAATATTTTGGTTGAGTAGATAATAAATTTTTGGGGAAATACACACATATAAAATACAAACATATACCTTTTTACTTTTATGGCATGAAAACAATTCTAACACTTTCAATAAAATACCAACTTTTTCTTTCATGAACGTTGATCAAGTAAAACTATTTGTCTAGGTAAAAAATTGGACCAAACAGAAGAAGCCTTACTTTCTTTCCATGTTGTCATTTGTCTTCTCAGGCTTGATAACTGTCAAGGAATGTTAAAACAAACAAAACAGAAATGGTTGGTGTTTCTTAAAGAAAAAAGAAATTGTATGGCTGAAGTGACTTTCTACCACAAATCCTGAGTTAATGACATAAGATGTACTGACCACTAAACTAGCAAGTTTTGAAGACCTAAAGTATCATCTTTATTTTGTAAAAACAAAACTAGGTTGAATAATTCAACTAAACTACTGACTTTATTGAATGTTTGGGTGGATGTTCCAACATTAAGGTCTTAACTATAAAATATGATGGAAACATCACATCCCAAAGTATGTTTTTATTTTATACACTCTTACTTTTCTACACACGTAATCATGATGACGATATACAGAATCTCAAACAACTGGAACAATCAAGCCATAAACTATATTTACAAAACCAGTGATGTAGAAACCTGTGGAATTGAAATTAAAGTAGCTTGTTGGTTATAGCAACTGTCTCATACACAAGGTTAAGTGCTTCAAACCCAGTAAAGTGAAGTATGACATTTGTAGAATTCAAGATCAAATAGCACAGTTGAGTGCTCCTGCTCTATTAGTTTTTACTTTATTATAAAAATGTACATATTTAAGTTATAATTTTCCAACACTGTCCGATAGTTACTTACCTCCTCTCACATAAACAACTATTCTTGTTCAGTGCTGCCCTCTATATGCAAAACATGTCACAAGCCTTCTGTCTCTCCTCCATTGGAATTGACTGATTCCAATGCGTCTGTCATGCAAATCAGCATGCATTCATCCTCCACCAATAGAAGTGTGACACACTCTAATGACGCAGGTGACTCCCTCTGTTCAATTCTATCAGACTATCACTTTGAGTTTTTGCAGAAGATAGAAGCACCAGTTTTCAGTGTAGGAAAATTATAACTTTTGATACAGTACATTGAAAAGTTGGAGGGAAAAGAAAGAAAGATGTTGCATATATTGGCAGAAACAGAGGAGCACATCCAATTGGGAGAGAACTATGGCCAGAAGGTAAGCTGAACCATGAAATATTTATGAAACTCAATCCCAAAAATTACAAAAGTGGGTAAAATGAAAAGGATGTGCCCCTAGATGTAAAGTGGCTAGGCCGCGACAGACCATACATGGCAAGTCAACTACATCCAAAATCCATGCCACTAGGAACCGACATCCATGTGGGGGTAGGAAAGAGGATCATACCCTCTTCACCTCAAGTTCATGAGACCAGAGGGAATCTAGTACCCCCCTGACTCATGAACAGAGCACATGTGAATATAATAAATTGATAGATCGATTAGAGAAACCAACATCTGGTACCAAAAAGATGTCTACATAATGTAAACCATCTCCATCAAAAGTGAAATTGACTGGAACCACCCTAAGCACATTAACATCCACAGAATAAGAAACATTGACGGATAGCAGAAGGGAAAGAACTGTAACAATTCATAATTACCTTCACCATGACCCACAACACTAATGGAGTATGAATGAGGGAGGAATATAGACATCAGTAACATATGTGTGAGGACTTATGTTGATTGGTTCTACTCTAAATCCAAAACCTGGTCACTGGGAACTGACATCCACATGGGGGTAGGATGAAGGATCTCAATCGAAGGAGTGTACTCCAATTTTGATGTCTCACTCCCATCTGTTTTTATGTTTCATATTGGAGGATATCATGCTACCTACACCAGCAGAACACCACCACATTACTCTCAACTGAATAATTATATAATCATTTATATATATTTTGTTTCTACTTCATTAACCCATTCAGGAAGATCCCTCCACAGTCCACCACCCCAGTGGCTTGGAACTGGAAAGTGATAAAGACTCCGATACTTCACTAGAAGAAAGGGGGGGTGAGAACATGGTGGAGAATCCAAAGGAACATCATCACTTCAGACAATGCAATGGGTGACCACAAAACCCTATTTTTAAAAGCAGACCATACCAATTTTTTCAATACAAAGGATGGCAGGGATGGGCAGCTATCCCCTTTTGCTTTACCCAGGGAATCCATGGGTGGGTACGGTCCAGAATGAGCAAACTTATCATGCAATTCTATCCCGAGGATAAACCTGCAAGCAATCTTGTGGAAACCCCCCCCATATCCGCAGTGTGAGTTGCGTGGCCATGGAATTATAATATGCAAGTCGACATGGCAGTGTGGATTTGAACAGTTAAAGAAT
>NW_013667880.1:136947-139897 GCF_000517525.1 Limulus polyphemus | reverse complement strand
GGAAACTCATCGATTGAAGTCAAGGAGGAGAAGGGCAGGCCTGGCTGAGATGTGTGTAGAAAAAGAAAAACATCCAAAAGGACAAGATATTGGATAGGTTGCAGTAAGGACTTCTCTAACTGACCTAAGGGGATAAGGGCTACCATGGAAGATCCCATCGCCAAAAGTGATAGAACTTCGCATGCTGAATTGAACTGGAAACTCATCGATTGAAGTCAAGGAGGAGAAGGGCAGGCCTGGCTGAGATGTGTGTAGAAAAAGAAAAACATCCAAAAGGACAAGATATTGGATAGGTTGCAGTAAGGACTTCTCTAACTGACCTAAGGGGATAAGGGCTACCATGGAAGATCACATCGTCAAAAGTGATAGAACTTTGCATGCTGTAATTGAACTGGAAACTCATCAATTGAAGTCAAGGAGGAGAAGGGCGGGCCTGGCTGAGATGTGTGTAGAAAAAGAAAACATCCAAAAGGACAAGATATTGGATAGGTTGCAGTAAGGACTTCTCTAACTGACCTAAGGGGATAAGGGCTACCATGGAAGATCACATCGTCAAAAGTGATAGAACTTTGCATGCTGTAATTGAACTGGAAACTCATCAATTGAAGTCAAGGAGGAGAAGGGCGGGCCTGGCTGAGATGTGTGTAGAAAAAGAAAACATCCAAAAGGACAAGATATTGGATAGGTTGCAGTAAGGACTTCTCTAACTTGATTAACAGCCCATTATAGCAACCTCCAGGAGCAGCTGATAATGGTAACAGGGGGATTTCTGTTCATAACAAGCGAACAGCAGCCAATCAACAAAAGGAAGAGGAAAGTGCAACCCAAGAGCATATAAGTGATGAACAAATGTTCTGAATGCCCAACAAAACATACAGGGCCGAGGCAATTCTGAAGGGCATTGCTTGAAACAGAGAAACCACCTCGTGGAGAATAAACTGAAGAGAAAGTTGTGAGTGATGAAATATCAGGATATGCAAATAATCATTTGCAATATTCTTCTTCATCATTGATAAACCTGGAGAAAAAGCCCACCTAAGGGTGAGAAACAACTCTAAGGTAAAATGGGGCAGACTTAAGATTAGAATGAGGTGGGACAAACCTTGTACAGGAAACCAGTCTCTGGTTTGGCACAAGGAAAACAAACAGCTTGTAAGGGCCTGTATAGACAGAAAATCTTGTACTGCCTTGGACAAATGGAGGCTGGTGGCAGAATTCCAGTTCATGGGAAAGAAAAAGGGTACCAGGGACAAAGGAGGTGGGGAAAGAATTAGTACAACAAGTCCCTTTGATAAAAACCCAAAGAACCCATGGAACTGTAGTGAAATATTGCCAAGGGTAACAATATAATATATTCAAGTTGCCGCGGGACCAGAACCCTCTGGTTAATCTCTGGTACTGTTGGCAACATGTCCATCAATGCTGAATAAAACGACAAGATGAGAAACTTCTGGAAGGGGAACAGAGACAGGCAAATAAGGACCAGGACAAGAAAGCATGTCATGGCTCCAACTGAGACAAACGTGCAACCAAATAGAAAAGGATTGAGTGTTGATGCACAGATTACACATGAGATTCCAAAGTCTCAGATACATGATTAAAAACATATCAACAATGAAAATATACAGAAATCCCCAAAAGAAGGAGGAGGCAAATGTACTCAGAAGAAAGTCGCATCACAACCCAGAAAATCCCAACTACAGTGAAACCAAATGTGTAAAGCAAGAGCCAAAGGCAAGAAACAAGCCAACATGAAGGTAATAAGGAATCATATGAAAAACTGAGAATTAGATAAAACATAACTTACCTGAGAAATGTCAAAAATGCAGTCTTAGACCTAGGTGATTCTGCAAGAGGAGTAGGAAAAACACGGCAAAATCCAGTGGTGTAAAAAGGCTATCAAATCTTCATCGGCCCAAACAGGTTTGGCTTGATTAGGAGAAGGTTTACGTATAAAATGATCAACCTCACAATGGATAATATCATATAAATCCAATGATGGTTCCCCACCTGCCTCATGTGAAAACAGTGCTAAAGGTATAACTCCTCAGAATTCAATGTAGAAATACGCAAATCAAACAAAAGTGTTTGATGTAAAATATGCAAGTGTGACAAAAAAAATAGACTGGGAAATTAAGATAACTTAAAAGATTTCTTCAATGTAAATAAAAAACAATATTAAAAAGAAATTCCACTTTGGAAATTAAACTATTAAAATCACAATTCACACAAAGAGCACCAAAAGAAAAAACACAAGTACAGCCAAACCAGAAGAGATAGTTCGGTAGAATTGAATAGAGAGTCACAAGCATCAGGAGTGTGTGTCACACTCTTATTGGTGGAGGGTTGATGCATAGTTGCATGAAAGACACAATGGAATCAGTCAATTCCAATGAAGGAGAGATAGATGGCTTGTGGCATACGTAAAAAAAAAACTCATATAGAGGGCAGCAGTGAACGAGAATAGCTATCTATGTGAGTGGAGGTTATGTATTATATCAGAAATAATAAAATCACTTCTTAGGAACTTCCCTATGAAGAATAGTCTACACTTTTTTTATAGGTTGATCTTAATCCTTCAAATATAAGCTGTTACTCATCTTGTAGAAATAACTTTTTACAGAGATGAAAGTGTCCCTTTCCTAAAAATCCTGAAAATAATCGAAGCCAAGTAAGGGGGGGTCAGGCACCCAAAATCCTGCATTTTGATGCATTTTAGTACTTAAAATTCACTTAAACAAGTTACTCCATTTTTCTTACATCAATGATTATCAAATACATGTGAGAAATATCAAATCTGATTCCCCTAGTTAATGGATAATTTTCAAGAGTGCATTCTTTGGAAATCATAATTTTCATTATTGGATGTCAAAACTTATATAAAGTAATGCTTTTATAACTTACACTCAGTACTGCATATGTTTTTGGAATGTGTATGATTCAACTGAGA
>NW_013667880.1:126916-135947 GCF_000517525.1 Limulus polyphemus | reverse complement strand
CGCTAAATGACAAGCTCTTACTACCTTCCCAAGAGCTGGATAGCAAGGCATAACCTCTCTCCACCAGTGATCCAGTCAGGTGCTGTCATTTATCCCAGGTAGGGTTGGATCTGTCTGTATTCTTGAGACTTCTCTCAAATACTGATCCTTTGATTTGCCGTCTTGATCAGGCACGTCATTGAATGATAATTAAGAAATTATTAACGATTTTCTAAAACTCCAGTACAAGAAATGATTATAAACTTTAATAGATCTATAAAGTAAAATTTACTAACCACGTGCATACTGCATATCCTGGCCTGTCCACTTTCCTCACAAAGTCCGATAAAAAGTCACCATTTACATTCTTTTCCTCCAGCCACGACCATTTGAACTTGTTCTTTACCTTTCCTTCTATGCTACGGATATCCGCCGACCTATCTACTTGTTTGTACATTTCATTTGATGTATTATCGCTTCGGTAAACACCTTTGAATAGATAAGGCTTTTCAATTGTCTCGCTCAATAGAAAGGTACACAAAAGAATGACCGCGTTTTCTAAAGCATGTTTGAGATAAAATCTCGGTCAAACGACACGAAGTTTGCATTATAAGCATACAAGGTCTCGTACACGCCAGCAAGCATTGCGAGACTACAAAATGGCGGCGCCCTGTCGCCGAATGTAAACAAATCGCGCGATCGCATAAACGCTTATCTATGGCATGGAACACCAAAATCCAATAAATAATTTTAAAAAATGTGTTTCTCCGGAAGAAAACCGGAGGTTTTCAGGATTTTTTAGAAATATCCGGAAGACTTTCATCATTATTTTTATAAAGGAATATGTACCATTATATCAAGTATTCTCATAAAAGAGTATAGAAAGTGGTAACAAATGAAACAATAAGCATGAGCAGTACACGAGATATGATATATATACTAATGCTAAAAAAGTGGTACACAGTTCCAAGATAAACTGTGACCATTAATAGTATACACTGAGATTTACTAACACAAAATGTGGTTTATAGTTCCAAGATAAATTGTGACCATTAATAGTACACATTGAGATATAGTAATGCTAAAAAGCGGTGCATAGTTCCAAGATAAACTGTGATCATTAATAGCACACACTGAGATATAATAATGCTAAAAAGTGGTATATAGTTCCAAGATAAATTGTGACCATTAACAGTACACACTGAGATATACTAATGAATATACCAACACAAATCATATCTTTCAAAACTTGATGTGCTTCTCTAGCACTAATACAATCTAATACAGTGACTTGTCAGGAACATTAATCTCCCTTTCACATCTATATACTACTAAAACTCTGAGATTGTTTGTTTGCTTGTCTGTAATTAAATACAGCAAAAACAGCACACAATAGCATCATATTTGTAATGAAATGAGAATAAGAATAGAAACAGAATAAAACAAGTTTAATTGAAATTGGACCACAAGTTACCAAGTTAGCACCATTTTCAGGTCACTTTTTGTACATTCCATTATTATAAAACTTCGTTTTCCACCTGTTGAATCATATTAAAATATCTTCTATACAACAATATATGCACAACAGAAATTAAATGATGAGATGAAAATGTGTTATACTGCACGTAGAAAAAACAACAATAAAATGGACCTACAATATTATTGACTATTTGCAAATAGTAACTATGGAGACGAGGTAATAAAATAAAAATCAAGTCGAGAACAACAACAAAATTTTATAAACGAAAACTTACTTGCCAAGCATTGGCTATTATATTATTTATGTCAATGTTCCTATCTTCATTAAAAGGGTCACGGGTTGTCTAGTATCTTATCAAAGCCTATTCAACCTCCAATGATAATATTTTACACAAATTACAACACAATTTCATTTCCTTCACTGATAATAATAAACCTCCAACAAAATTAAATTACTTGGCTTGTTCCTTCCTCTAGTAATAACAGTGTCTTCAACAAAAGTACATTACTGCCTTTTCTCTTCCTCCAGTATTAATACTGTATTCCACAAAAGTACATTACCCAGCCTTATCTCTCCCTCCAAATAATAGTATCTAAAACAAAGACAAACTCAAACAATTCTATTATAATATTTTAAAAAAAGGATATTTCACTTCTCCTCCCCAGTTAGTTACTTGCTCACTGGTACTGTGCTCCTAAATAGATAAAAACAAAAAAAAAAACAAAGTATATTAGAAAAGACCTAAAGTGCAAAGTTATATATATAATTGTTTTAAACGAATCATTAGGTATCTATGACAGAATATTGTACATTATACACTTATTGATGTAACGTACCACCAATCTCCATATAGATACCAAACTTCTTACACTTCTGGACAAGGTGAAATATTAGTTTACCAGAAGAACTAAAGTTGAAGTTACAACAATTTTCATGTAATAGTTACAAGGTGAAAGATTAGTTTACCAGAAGAACTAAAGTTGAAGTCAAAACAAGCATCATTTAAAACCTACTCTCTTACACTTCTAAACAAGGTGAAATATTAGTTTACCAGAAGAACTAAAGTTGAAGTCAAAACAAGCAACATTTAAAACCTACTCTCTTACACTTCTAAACAAGGTGAAATATTAGTTTACCAGAAGAACTAAAGTTGAAGTCAAAACAAGCAATATTTAAAACCTACTCTCTTACACTTCTAAACAAGGTGAAATATTAGTTTACCAGAAGAACTAAAGTTGAAGTAACAACAAGTGTCATGTAAAACCTACTCTCTTACACTTCTAAACAAGGTGAAATATTAGTTTACCAGAAGAACTAAAGTTGAAGTAACAACAACATGTAAAACCTACTCTCTTACACTTCTGGACAAGGTGAAAGTTAACATTTTCGTACACTGAAAAGCGTATTTCCAATAGGTACCTACCTCCTCTCACACACAAGCTTTCTTGATCATTGTCTGCTCTCTAAGTATTGCTAAATTAATTTTTAGAAATGAGGCACAAGTCTTTATACCCCACCAGTTTCCCACCATTTTTGAACATGTACATATCATGTGACTACTCTCCACCAATAGTACTGCATCACCTATAACAGCACAGCTAGCATCCCATGCTATTCCCACTCAATCCTAACTTTCGATAATTGGCAGGTACCAGAATAAAAATGCCAGTTTTAGTGGGGAGGAAGAGTGGAAAGTGTGTGAGGAGGAGTACCTATCAGAAATATATTTTCAGTGTAAACAAATTTTAACTTCCAAAAAGGACTTACCTCCTCTCACACAAAAGCTAGAATCCCACATTACAAAAGTGAAGGGCTGGTGTAAGCACACAAAGAAGAAACCAAGCAGAAAGCAACCACCCAGAATGAAAAGGTATGATCGAGGATGAAAATGAAGTACACCTGTGGAGTACTGCACTACTTCTGATACGGGTATGCACATCACCCAGGAATGAGGAAAGGAAATTCAAATGGGCAGAAAAGGTAGTACTTGCACAATAGTACAAGTGTTAAGAAGATGCAAGCTGCAGCAACATATAACAAGAAAAAACAAAAATGTAATAACAATAAGTGGCTAGGGTATGTGGACCGTGTTATTGATACCAAAGAACTCCAACCGTAAGTAAACAGAGTGTCATACATCAAGCAACCAGAATTATGAAGAGGAAGTAGCAATGGCCATAACCTGACAAACTCTCAAAACCACCATGGGAGCAAGAAGTACGATAAACCAACCTGGTATTACAGGTTCTTGGTGTTGCCTTGACTCAACCATAAGAATGGGAAAATCTGTAACCAGTATTACAGGCAAAATTATAACTCACTCAACCATAAATGCAGGACAGAGACATTCTGTATCTGGAATTACAATGAAAACAAGCAGCATTTGCCCAACCATAGCAACAGAGCACAGACATCCAGTTTCCAGTATTAAGAGGCAAAGTCTCTCAAACCCAACTGTAGAAGCAGGAAAAGAACCTTCTGCAACTGGAATTAATGAGAAGAGAGATGTCTACTACACACAATCATAGGAACAGGGTGTTGTCATCCAGAACTTGGAATTATGAGGAGGCCCCAGGTATTATTTGAGCATTGTTTTATTGAGCACAGCCCGCCCAGGCAGAAAACATCTAGGGGAAGCACCAGTAGGGAACCAGCTTCACCCTCTTCTCACTGAGTGGATAAATGAGTGTAAGTATATTAACAGAGAAATACACTCAGGAGGAAGCCTCCATGGTCCACCACCCCAGCAATTGAGAACTGAGAGTGGTAAGAACTTCCATGCTCCACTAGAAGAAAAAAAAGGAGGGTGGTGAGGGTAAAAAGACAGTGGGAGTCTGCAAGAATGTTACACACGAGACAGTGCAATAAGTGACTGTGTTTCCCTGTTTTGAAAAGCAGACCAAACCCTATTAAGGAATCAAAGGATCCATAGGGATTGGCAGAAATCCCCTTCTACTCTATTCATGAAGTCTATGAGTGACAGTCCACTAAAGATATAATTATAATAAATAGATATACACATATACCACTGGGAAAGCACCCAGTGGTTTTACAGAAACACCCCATTTCAACTGAGCATTACTGCAATCAGTGCGGGTTTGAGACAAAGCATACCTGACCAGGCAGCCACAAGGTGGGATCCATAAAGACGATGCTAAGATTAAGAAAGCTGAAAAGAAAACAAAGATGAAAGAAAGCGAGATGACTTACCCCAAGCAAAGGTGAATAGATGTGTGTAAAATCACCATGGGAGGAAGATATGTAGGTTGGTGTCACTCCTACCGACATGTGGGAAAAACATCCAGGGACCCAGGTAGGAGAGCCCCCAACTTCACCCTCTTCCCCACAAATGGAGGAATTCACTCTAACACTCTGGAGAAAAAGCCTCTGTTCACCACCCCAGTGACAGGAAAACAGGTGTGGTAAGGACTTCCTAGCTTCACTATTAGAATCTGGGGGTAATGCACACTGGGGAGTATTGAGGATTAGAGCAATAGGTGAACCAAGTTCCCTGAATTGTTAAAAGTAAACCATCTCCGATTTATTCAATACAATGATCGGCAGAGAAAGGCAGTATCCCCTTATGCTTTACTCATGATAGGCCATGAGTGGCAGTCCAACATTGTATAGTAATACCACCTGGTCAGCTCCTTGGTGGTTTTATGGAACACTTCATTTCTACAGAGCCTGTTGCAACCTGCATAAAGTATATTGAATTAATGGTTGTAAGTGCAGAATTGGTACACCTGCCTGGGCAACATTCACCACAGAGAGGGATCCTGTGAAAACAAGTTAAAGAATCCTATCTGACAGTGTCTTGAGTAAAAAAAACTGGTTGCAGGATGTACAAAGAACGAGAAAGCAGTCTGTGGGCAAACAGCACAAACCACTCCAACTGGTGATGTCTGTAGGTCAGCAGCCACGAAAAATAAACCTTCAGGTAAAGAGGATACATGGCATAAAAGAGTCAGGACACAAATAGGTATTGAGAAAGAGCATGTACTGTAGGTACTGTAGGTAACTGGAATGGTCATTTGGCACCAAGGACCCAAAGCGACTTGAGGAATCCGGATGGTACTAGGAACTCAAAAATAATATAGTCGCAATAATCGAATGGCAGTCGATAAGGCTGCTTTAAACAGTGCAACTGAGGAAGATGCAAAAAACTCTGTCAAAGAGTCGGGTCCAAAAACGAGTTATGGTTAGCACTTCTGATCAAAGTGGGTTCAACCTCCTCTCAATACACTGTTGCTGAGATTGTGTGTCATTTCTACTGATAAATGTTCATCTTGGACTAAGCTAAAACTGAGACAAATACATGGCAACTTTAAAAATTAAACCCCGATGCCATGCGAATGACTGAATAATCTCCATGCCTGAAGCTTGAGCTCCTGGATAGCCAGGTGTACCAAGGCAGATCATGGTTATCTCCACAGAGATAGCCTAAGAAGAGGTGGATATTCCAGAAGGTACTGCTGAAGCAAAAACCAAGATGTAGCAACCAATTTGGTGCTATCAACAGGACCCGATAATAAGTTGGAACAATTCATATTTGGTATCCTGCATAACATATGAAGTGGAGAGAAGGCCTAGAGTTGTAATCCTGTCTTGTCCTGAGAGAATGCAACCATTGCCAAAGCCCAAAGATGAGGTAATGGAGGCAAAATTACTAGTAGTTTGGTGATCCAATGAGAGGCCAACCCACCAATCAAAAAACTGAGTTGCAAAATTAGAGCCAATCCAACAAAACCTTGCAATGTAGCATCTATTCAAGAGTATCAGTTAGGATTGAGAGAATTGACCTGCTACCACAGGTATCACCCATGGAACATACCAAGCTAGTGGGGTGATAAGATAGAAATGGTCCGGAGAAAGGAGGACAAAAAATTTGAAAACAAAAAGCCCTGTACCAAGTGCCTTCTTGACGAGAAACACAAGACACTACCCCAGAATTATCTGAGAATTATCAGAAGAACTAAAGCTGAAGTATAGGAAGTTTCACTTGAAACCTACTTGCTTACACTTCTGGACAATGCTAACAGCTGAACAAGTTAAAATTAATACCATACTTAGTATGCTTAATTTTTTTACTTGAAGAACACTAAAAGAATTATTAAAATCTGTTATATGTTACATTTCTGATTCAGAAAATCTAGAGGCAAAAATTTTAAAACTTACTCTCTTGTTTTCACGGTCTTTCTCACGATCATCCTGGAAAATAAATTTTGAAGCATACTTAAATCCTTATATTCTACAATAGAAATAAAAATACACATTTCATAATTGGAATGGTTTTTCCATCAATGCTAACACCATGTAAAGTAGAGAGAACAAAGAAATACCATAACTATTGAAGTATGAATAATAATTTGTCAGGTTCACTATTGTATTAGGAAGAAAGATAAACTTTATTACGTAAATCATATCATCATTTTAAGGCTGGCACAATGTCTTGTGAGTTTAGAATGTTTTCTAAAATAAAAGCTAGGACTAAAAAGGATTCAAACTGTAATTCTGCTTGCCATGCAGAGGCTTCAACAAATAAAGTTGCATGTATGAATTTATTAGTACTGGCTAAAGTAAAATCTGATTATTAAGGATTGAATTTAGCAAGACTGGTTACTACGGTTAGAATTTAACAGGACTGGTTACTAAGGTAGGAATTTAACGTTATTGGTTATTAAGAATGGAATTCAATGGGACTGGTTATGAAGGATGGAATTTAGAAGGAATAGTTAAGTTTGAAATTTAGCAGAACTGGTTACTAAGGTGGAATTTAGAAGGAATAGTTAAGTTTGAAATTTAGCAGAACTGGTTACTAAGGTAGGAATTTAGCAATATTGGTTATTAAGGATGGAATTTGGCAATATTGGTTATTAAGGATGGAATTTGGCAATATTGGTTATTAAGGATGGAATTTGGCAATATTGGTTATTAAGGATGGAATTTAGCAATATTGGTTATTAAGGATGGAATTTTGCAACACTGATTATTAATGTTGGAATTTAGCAATATTGGTTATTAAGGATGGAATTTAGCAATACTGGTTATTAAGGATGGAATTTGGCAATATTGGTTATTAAGGATGGAATTTGGCAATATTGGTTATTAAGGATGGAATTTAGCAATATTGGTTATTAAGGATGGAATTCAGCAATATTGGTTATTAAGGATAGAATGTAATAGGACTCAGTTAATAGAAATACTATTATGTTGTGCACACAGATGTATAAGAACTTGAGCATGATGCTTATACAAAGTGTTCAACAATAATATAAAACTTGTTAAGATTACTAAGTCTAATAACTTTGGCATGATATTTTATATTAAGTATTCAATAATACTTGATCTATCAACAATAACATAAAACTTGTTATGTATATGAACCTGAGCATGATGCTTATAGTCAATTATAATACAAAAAATCTAACTGAAAAGTTTAGTTACAGATAAAATGTACTGTTTTATTTTTTTAAGTGATTATTTTGATTAATAAAAGTGAAAACAGGTTTCATAAAGACACATTCAGGAGTTTATATTTTTTTTGGAATTCTTTACTTGTACATAAATGAATATAGAGTTCCAGAAGACTTTTTCATACAGTTAAAAATATTTGTTTCTCTGAACAGATTTTTAACCAGAGATGTGTTAAAATCACAGCTTAATTTGAAAAATAATATTATCTCAGTTATAAATAAAACTTCATTCCTAGAAAATATATTATAGCATGAAAATATACTCAAAGACCTCTTTTTTATTGTGTTATAATACATATCTCTAGGTTTTCACCTGCAATGTAAAAAACATGGTTAAAAATCAAATAAAGAATACAATATGGATTTAGATGTGAAATTTTCCTCCTTATCAGCAAAAAAACTAGATCAAATTGTTTATTCTTAATTTGTTGACATGACCATTTCAAGATCTTTGTATCAAATAACATGTAAAGAAATTTACAACTGATAAAGCTGTTGACAAGATCAAAAGAACATCTAAAAGCCCCTTCATTTCAGTTTGAACACATGGATCCAAAATTATCATTATTTTGTTTCTTCACATGTTAAAAATATCACATTTTATTTTCTCCAATTTAACCAGTCTTTGACTTGATGTTATTTTCTTGATACAGTATTGCTGTTGACACTGCAATAATTCATAGTTTTGTTTTGTTATTCAAATTCTACCACCTGACAATGCTAGTAAACCTAGTGACTTTTAAAAAATAAAATAAATTCAAGTTTTCATATTACAAGTTCTACATATTAAAATGTTAAAATTCAAGGTAATTGAGTAATTATAAAAAATTAAAACATTCAATGTTCATTAAGTACACACTTGCAGCAACATTCATTAAGTACACACTTACAGCAACGTTTCTTAAGTACACACTTACAGCAACATTTCTTAAGTACACACTTACAGCAACATTTCTTAAGTACACACTTACAGCAACATTTCTTAAGTACACACTTACAGCAACATTTCTTAAGTACACAGTTACAGCAACATTTCTTAAGTACACAGTTACAGCAATGATTCTTAAGCACACACTTACAGCAATGTTTCTTAAGT
>NW_013667880.1:102562-126031 GCF_000517525.1 Limulus polyphemus | reverse complement strand
TTCTTAAGTACACACTTACAGCAATGTTTCTTAAGTACACACTTACAGCAATGTTTCTTAAGTACACACTTACAGCAATGTTTCTTAAGTACACACTTACAGCAATGTTTCTTAAGTACACACTTACAGCAACATTTCTTGAGTACACATTTACAGCATCGTGTCTTAAGTACACACTTACAGCAATGTTTGTTAAGTACACACTTACAGCAAGGTTTCTTAAGTACACACTTACAGCAATCCTAAAGTACACACTTACGGCAATGTTTGCTAAGTACGTAGTTTAAAAACTTCTTGATCATTTGAATATTTTATTCATTTATAGTCCTTCCTTTAATTCAATAAAGTAACATAATAAATGCAGCAAAACTGTCAGCAACTTTATAAAAGCTAGTTCACAAAAACTATGTTATGAAATAATTGCAACAAACTGCAACATATCTTTGCACTGAGAAAATTCTTTCATAAACACACATCTTACAAGAATTAAAGACAAAATTGAGACAACATCATCTAAAATATGCACTGTTATAAAAGTTCCTTTGGGTTTATCATAAATAAAACAGCTGCTGTGTAACGTTTTTCCTTATTAACCCTAGCAACATGGGTCATGGGTCAAAGGTCATGTGATAGCATTTGTTGATTCGCATTCAAAATTTTATTGTACCACAATTTTATGATTGTATGTCAATAAGTTTGGTATCAAATTGTAGATTAAAATTAAAATTCTAGTATTATACATTAATTAATTTGTTAATTTAAAACTAAATATTAAAAAAAATCCCAAATATCAATTTTTCTGTGTCACATGGTATGTTGCATGTAGCATTGATTCAAATTAGATGTTTGTGAAATCCAATTACAAAGTCTATAGTTTCTTACAAATTAGATACTCAAATTACTGATACTTACAAGCTAGAATGTAAAATAAGAACTCCTATCTTTTTTATTTTATGATATGTTAACATATTTATTGAATTAACCAAGGTGGCCCTGTCCACCTCTTCAGTTTTTGAAAATACCTGTTTATGCACACCTACTTCACCCAATGATGTGTGTATAATACATAAAAAGCTCAGAATATCCCCTTAGTGGTTTTCTCAGTCTCTGCAAAGTATTTAGGTGGCAAACTCTTTCTTTTCATGCTAGATTCCAAGTGGTAAGGTAATACTTTAGTGAGCTCAAAATTTAATATTTTTTAGACCCAAACACAGCTTAGTTATTGAGCTTGATAAATTATAGTGGAATTCTGTGGTATTGATATAGCAATTTATGATTTTTTGTTATTTCAAAATGTATATATAAAACCGAAAAAAAAAGTTATTTCATTTCACATTCTCCATGTGCAAAATTTGATAAGGCTTAGCAGCCTATGGCAAGCAGCAAATGAGTACAAAGTTCGTAATTAGAAGAGATAATTATTTGCTATACTTCTTTATTTACTTCTCTATGTTTTAAGAACTTATTTGTAAATAGTAATAATGTATATAGATATTTAATGTGTTATAACTGAAATGTGACCGTATTTTACAAAATACTAGTCCACCAAAACACAGCCAAGACAAGTCACTTTGTAAAGGCCAGTTTTATATTCTTGGATATGGTAACATGAGTGCATGTGCTCTGCATCATTGCAACTTCTATAATGTTAGCCAGGCATGGCTGATAGGTCAATATAATAAAAATAATAAATATATATAAAGATTTATAATGTTATGAAATTTAAGCTATTTAGACTGAAAATTTGTGTTTTTGTGTCATAATTTGTAGACATTCTAGAAAGAAAAAAGCATAATTTATATTTCCTTCCTAATTTTTTATGGTGATTACGAGGTCGGTCAAATTAACCCAACCTGTACAGTAGTGAAAATAACAGATAAAATATTATCAGGAGGTTATAAAGATTTGCATGTGAAATTTGAAAATTTTCTGATGCATGAAATTATTTTAATCTTAAAATCAAAATTACTTTACATGTTGGATAATCAACATTCGAAAAGAAAAAAAGGCATGAGAAAAACATTACTTAGGAAATCTTAAAAATTAATAAAAAATATGATATTTTCTGTACAAAAGCCTCAATGTTTACTGATAATATGCAAAAGTTCGTGAAGATACGCTTACTCATTTAAAAGTTATAACATGGAGACTATAACAAGTACAAAATGGTTACGAGGTTGGTCCCTGGGACATGACCCATGCTGAAAGAGATAACCCTTTTACAAAAGGAACCCCTTTAAACACTTTTTTGCATAAGTCACTGTGTCACATTCAAAATTTAATTAAGGACCTTCACTATCAATGTATGTGATTGAAATTAATATTATAATGTAAGGTATGATTCGAAGTTTTATTTTTATACAAGTTTTAAATCCTTTATTTCAAAATAAACCTTTAAAAACTACTTTGAACTTCAGATGCATTGTCACATGACCAATGAGCTATGAAAATTCTCTACTTTGGCTCTCTGTATCTTCAATAATACAATGTAGTTGAGTAGAGGTATGTCTTAACAATAAGATGCTTACATAACATGTTGAATCATTCATTTCAAAGTTCTCTGAATAAATGCAGTTGAAACAAGTAATAAATTTTTTCAACCCCTGACAGTTGTCATGCCCACCTCAACAGATTTACTTGAGCTCTATAGCCTACATGTAGAAATTAAATACACATGTGTATAGTCAATAGAAAGAGTTCATTTTACACTATAATCTAACAAAGGTTATTTTGAAATTGTTGAGCAGTTGTTGTCGTGGGTTGCCCGTAACTGATGGTAGTGTTGTTGGCTGCTTGATCGACTATAGCACTTATGGTTGTTTCTTACCTAAATATGTTATAGTTAGAGACACAGTTTAAATTGTATTTAGATTTAACTATTATATTTTAGTTAATTATGTATTAGTTATCTTTTAAAATGCATAACTGAAAGGTTGTTTCTTACCTAAATATGTTATAGTTAGAGACACAGTTTAAATTGTATTTAGATCTAACTATTATATTTTAGTTAATTATGTATTAGTTATCTTTTAAAATGCATAATTGCAAGGTTTAAATATACATCATACTTTGCATCTGTTCTCAAGGCTTACAATTTTATGTGGTGCATAAAAATTTTGCCAAAGGGTTGCACATGTCTCCCAAAGAAACTGTAATATGCTTTGAGAACACCACTGACTTGTGTCGAGATGAACAATAACTAGTAAAGGACAACAAAGGAAAATGAAACATTAAAAATTAACTATTTCTATTATTTCATTACATTGTATGCTGATGATAATAGCTAAAGTTAATGATATGGTGGAGAAAATGAAGAATAAAATAAATATTTACCTTAAAAAACTATTGATATTGTTTTAGGAAGTTCTAGATATCATGCAAATTAAATATGAAAATTATAAGATGAAGAAAAGTATTTTTATACTTAAAATGAAAATCACCTTGTACGCAATTTAATAGTTTGAATGCAAGTAACTAAATATAAAAATACCATATTTTAGTAAAACACTTAATTATAATAATGTCATTCTTTGTGTACAAGATAATTATGATGTTTAACAAAATTTTACCAGTTGTTGAGAAGAGACATTAAGAAATCTCAAAGTTACAGCATATATTATTGTACAAGTGAAATTATCCACTCGATTTCTGCAAATTGAATGAGCCCACAAAAGGGTTAAAAAACAGACAAGATCTTATCATAAAATTTATGCTTGGTTTTTGAAAAGAATATGTTCATTTACCTCTACGTTAGGTTTTTCAAAGTATGTTCGTTTCCTCTCCTTGTCCTTCTCTGTTGTCTTATCTCTGTTTCTCTCTCTACTGGAGTATTTGTCTTTTTCTTTTCTGTCCAAGGTTGGCATGTAGTCCCCAATGTCTCCATATATACTACAAATGGATGAAAAATAATAAAAACAAGTATGATTTAATCACATCCATTCTTCAAATAAGTTACTATAAGTTAATGTTTTCCTTTCCTGAAAATGTATTTGTGATAGATAATCACCTCTTCACACAGAATAGCTTGTTTCCTCATGCATTTTCCTTTGTGCTTTGCATGACACTAGCCTTGAGCTAACTCCCACCTAAAAAACATATGTTTAATGTAAGTAGCACTAGTAAATGATGGCTTCATCTTGTGACAATATCCCTCCACCACAGGAGTGCAACACAACCTACCTTGCACAGTAGCTCCCGCTAAGCACTTGCTCTTGAAGTACTTTATTTTTAGATGAGGCAAAAATACAGTGCGCTGGAAGTAAGGAGTACGGGTGGGAAGGCATGCGGAGGCGAGTATCTATAAGAAATACATTCTCAGGTAAGGAAAGTGTTAACATCCTAGATGATACCTCACCTCGACACACAGAATAGCTGGAATCCCATATGAAGATTGTGGAGGATCTGGTGCAAACATGAAACCTAAATGAGCTCACTTCAGAAAGCACCTGGAGGTAAAGCCCATAAAGTGTGAAACCTGATGGCAGGGAATCCATAGGGCACACCTGTTGGAGGTTGCATTTCATCTCGACCAGGATTTACTGTATGCACGAAATGAAAGGCAAAAGAACCCCAAGTGTTGTAGGGATGAGAAGAATTTTAGCTTGACCAACCAAGCACCCATACACAAGTGGTAGGCAAGCAAAGAAGTGCAGTGTGATTAGGGTGCAATCAGACCCTAATATGTATGTATGTGTCACCTCATCTCAACTGGACAGATAAAGACAGGGGTGACAAACCCATTCTGCTGCAGGAAGAGGGCATATTATCTCTTTGAGGAATGAACCACACTACACAGACAGTACAGTCACCACCGTACTCCAACTGTATTGTGCTATACGCAATCAATGAGGAACTCTCCAAGGTTCCCCATCCCAGCAACTAGAAAATGGTAAGTGTTAAAAGTCTCCCATGCTCTATTTAACTCTTCCAACATGGGGTCGGTCGATTTGACCGAGTTACATGACCTTCTGTACTCATTTAAAGTTGACATAAATTTAATACTTATAACTCTCTATATATTGTGTATATCTTCACAAAATTTGGCAGTCTTTCAGTTAATATTACAAGTCTTTCATATACAAAAAGTCATATTTCTTAGTGAAGTACTTTTACTAAAATAAAATAGTTTTGTCCATGAATATACTGAGTATTTGTTTTGAATAGTCCATGTGCAAAGTAATTTTCATGTTAAAATTAAAAATACTTTTCATCATCTCAAAAATCTCAAATTTCCTTTGTGTAATCCCTAAAACTTCCTAAATGTATTTCATGCATTTTTTTTCACTAAATCCTTATAGCTTATCTGTTATTTTCTCTACCCTAATCTCAAAACTGGATCTGTTAATTCGACTGACCTCGTAACCACAAAAAAAACAAAAAACGAAATAAACCTAAATTAACCTTCTTTTCTTTCTAGTATGATTTCAGATTGTAACTTTAAACTACATTTGTTTATCCTGAGTAGCTCTAAGTTCGTAACATCATACATCTATTTATGATTAAATTTTATTGTTTTATTGCCCTTTATATTTCAAATTGAACTGTGTTTAACTGCTATCTGTGCCATTATAAGTTGTAAATCACTCTGGGAATGTGCAGCTCATGTTACACCATCGAATTACATTCCTAACAAGCTGCTCGCATGTGAAAACTTTTAATTATATTATTATTACTTATTTTACCTATTCTT
Source organism: Limulus polyphemus (assembly GCF_000517525.1). NCBI lineage: Eukaryota > Metazoa > Arthropoda > Merostomata > Xiphosura > Limulidae > Limulus > Limulus polyphemus. The sequence goes on along the minus strand of NW_013667880.1, from coordinate 120,342 downwards.
GTCTTAAATAACTTAAAAAGATCCATACTTTCAATTTTAGTTACTTTTATAGTAATAAATAAAGAATGAATATGAAAAACAAGAAATAAAGTACTTATCCAATTTTAGTTTTTTCTTGCCCTCGATTGTCGAGTAAAGTTAAGCCTGATTTTTTTAGCGATTATGGTAAAGGACTTAATTTTTAGTTACTTAAATAATACACCAAAGAATATAGTCTAATAACATGCGAAAAGTAGACAAATTCATTTACTTCTAAAAGTTTTCCTGGCTTTCTAACTATGCGACAAAAGCTGTTACAAATTCATCTAAGCTAGTCATTAACTTTCCCATGGGAACGAAATTGCTACTCCGAGTGGCATTGACGACTGTTCAAAACACAATGTTATACAAAACGCCATTTGATATATGAAAACCTTGACTTTCTATTGGTTATAAATAATATATAATGAAACATAAAGTAGAACTGTCAACCAACTGTGAAAGGGAAGATGTGACAGGTTGGTGTGGCAGGATGGTTCTGATTTTCTCTTTGATAGCTCTGTAACAAAACAAAATTGAAGGCCATAAAAATTATGGTCTGTTTAAGTAATAACGATTTTATAGATAGCATTTTACATTTAAATTCTTACATTTTAGAGGGGTGATGGATAAAATAGGGATGATGATGTGCTAAGACAAAATTTGTTATGTATGTTACACTAGTGGAAATTCAGGATTTTTTTATATATTTCCTTTTTGAATTAAAAACTTAAAACTTGTATACTATTAAAATACGAATTATTAGCTAAGATTTTATACTATTCTAATTGGTATAACATAAACAAGAAGTAGTTTAATAAAATTTTGAATGTAAGACACTAAAACCTTGTGTCATGCGCAGTAAAAGGTCCCCATGCCGATAGGTTTACAGGGGGGGGGGGACTTCACATTGGGGAGAACTGGAGAAGTGCCCGAATTCCCAACAGATACCTGATGGAAAGGTGTTTTACTAAAAATAGTGATGGGTGACTAGAAAACCCTATATTTAAAAGCTGACAAGCATGAACCAAAGAAGTAGGCAGTCACTTCTTACATGCCAGCTTTTACCTTGATAGAATAGAATGGTCTGAATCAGAGAATTGAGTAATTTTGTGGTCTTGGGGAACACTCCATCTCAACAGTGGACAATGGTAGAGATGGGTTGAGCACTTTCCGTTACCTCCGACTTAATGCAAATTTTAAGAAATAAGCATACCCTGGAAGACAACATCAACCACCTGGCAGGATCAAAAAAAAGAGTGAAGAGGATGATTAAAAAGAAAATATACTTATACTTCTCAAAGACAGTGTGTATTGAAGAAAAGCATCTGGAGGGAGTCAAAATCCTGCAGGAGATGTGTGTATGTTCACCCCATGCCAGCCTGAAGATCTTGTCCAAAGGTTGGCAAAATTGAGAGGCAAGAGAGTGAGACAGATAATGAATTTGATGTACCAAAATGTGAAAAGGCGTGCAAACATCAATATCTAGAGATGAATAGAAGACCCATTCAGGTCAGAGTAGAGGAGTAAATAAGTACTATGAAGAGAGTGCAGGAAACATCAATGGCATATGCACCAAAATGACAGCGACCACAGGACGAGAAGAAAGAATTATGTCTTCAGAGAAAGATGGTATAAAGAACGAGGCAAACGGAGCAAATATGAGAGCACGTAAAGGCGTGGTGAAGGCACCAATGGGAGGTTTGCCCAACTGTGAGTAAACCTAACAAAAAACTGAGGGTGGAGAGACCCCTCTGTGAGTAGAATCTGGTCAACCAAGAGAGGTGATCAGCCACCATATATAAAGTGTCCAGCATATAACAAGCTATGAGATGTACCCTATAGAAATGACCCCGAAAAACAGATCCAAAGCATAGAAGCAAAGAGTCTTGGAACAGGGGCTCTACTGACAACTGCTACAACAAATGACCAAGAAATTGTTGAAGTGGATCATGACTGACCAATCCACAAGAATAGGAAGGAAATGTGGAGATGCCTGATGAACTTCAAATGTTTCATTACGTTGATGTGTAGTAAATGCTCCTCTGGAGCCCAATGCCCAAAGTCATGTTATCATTCAGAGACTCGCCCAAGTCCAACAGAGAAACATCTGTGAAAAGATGTAGACAACAGTCAGGGGAGTAGCAAGGAGATGCCCACCATGGTATTGGTATGGAAATGCCACCACGATAATTGCTTGAGATGAGGTGAGAGGAAGCACACTACCAAAGACAACAGAGCCTGAGAAAGGTTCCACTGATCTCACAGTGTCCACTAGAGCAGTCTTATGCTTGTGCAGCCTAAAGATATGAGTTGTTCTGGTAAAGAACCCCGAGTATAGAGTGTAAATGAGAATGGTAAACTTTGGTTACATTGCTCACATGAAGACTGAGCCAGACCGAGATGAGAGGTGAAGAAAATGCTCAGATGTAATAAATGCTAAGTGTGAGAAATGGTTTGGAATTATTGACTAACAGCCTCTTGAAGAAGAATGGAGGTGTGAGAGGAGTCCTCCCAAGATGGGACAAGGAGAAGTCAATCGTTTATATAATGATGGAACCTAAGCCACAATCCATGAATATGGTGGGCAAATGCTCCCATGACTCGAATGAAGACATAAGGTGGAGATGCAAAGTCAAAAGGAAAAGCACAGAACTGGAAGACTCGATTTCAATGGTCAAACAGAAAAATGTCTGGAGAACGAGGCAATTTAAATGTGTAAAAAAGCATTTGACACATCAATCTTGGTCACTCACAGGGTGAAAAAGGCTACCAGAGAGAAAAGAAACCCTCCACTGAGAACTAGAAACCCATAAAAAATGGCAGGTTGATAACTGGACACCAGTCTCCAGTCTTGTCAGAGCCCACTAAAAGAGAAAGAGAGAAGAGTAATAAACCTGAGTAGGGGTAAATACTTTCTCAGTGACATTCTGGGCCAAGAGATTAGAGATTTCATCTAGGAAACACTGTAGATAAATTGGATCAAAGTGAAGCAGTAAGGAAACAGAAAAGGGGGAGATGGGAGGAAGAGTGAAGAAATTGGCTGTGGGTAAGAACCTGAAGAACCCATCAATCCACCAAAAAATGGAGACCAAAGGCTGGCAAAGTGAGACAGACAATCACCCACTGGGCCATACCTGACAGGATAGTCACCAATGAGACAAGTGATTTGACATTATGAAGTGAGAGAATGAGAAGGAGGAGGTCAAAAAGCATGAATGGGAAGGGGAGACATAGATTGAGAATATCTAGGAACAGGAACAGAACGGTGAAGTTGAGAATGACGAGAAACCATAGAAGTTAACAACGATGACTCCCTCAGCACGGGTCTCCAGAATCAGAAGCACTACTGAAGAAGGCAATAAAAGTGGGTCCAACAAAGATTACATAGAAGAGTGAGGGAGATGAACATTAGTTAGGAGAGCATCCCAACCCAACAAGTACCAATCGCAGAAGAAATAAGTAAGGACGAATAAAGCAGAATTAGTAGTACAAGCTAATCTGGTGAAAAGAGAATAAATCTCTTTAGACAAACCCCTCCAGAGTACAATGAATTGCCTCAGACATAAGGTGTAGGAAGGCAGTAAGAAAGACGAAGGCCAGAAAATTGGGCACTAGAACATGAAATAGAAGCTAAAGGATCACACTCCCTCCAAGCAGGTAAGACAGATTCCAACGAATGAATGGGAATCAAATAATGGAAATGAAGAAAGGCAATAAGCCAGGACAAGAATCAAGTAGGAGAGGAGAACAAGGCATGCGAGTACAAGTGCATAGTTGCTCAAGAAACATGTCTGCATGGACCATAATAACAGATGATGGAGAGAAGATAAAGTACTCTTAAATTTAGGTTTCATGTAGTAAAGAACATGAAAAATTGAAAGAAAAGAACATATCAGCAAAACTATGTCAAGGAAGAGATTAGAAGGGTGAGGATTTTCCTCCATGGGTAAGCAGTACCTAGAGAAAACCCTCATCAATATCGTTGTCATTCTGGTTATGTTCAAACTGACAAGAAGGAAGATCAGCTGAATGGATAAGAGTTCAAGTTCAAGTATGTATGAGGGAACACACAATTCATGGAACAATGGTTTTCAGGTCATCCACAGACAACAAACCTCCAGAAGCAACAGGTTCAAGTGTTAGTAACATTGTCACTAGCATAGGACAAATTAGAAGTTACATTTATTTGAAAATTCACAATGGGTAAGGAGAAAAAATGTTTTGCTCTTTTTCTTTAGTAATCAAAGAAACTAGTTAAACTTTAATAATTTTAAAAACATCTGTTTGAGACAATACTGAGGAAAAGAATGAAGATTTTTCAAGCACAAGCACATGTAACCATTTCTGTTAACTTTAGAATTAGGTATAGCTCAGAGAAATTTTGAGCACATAAACGTGTGAGCTGACTCTGCAAACGAGAGCCTACTTGCCTACGTATGTGGTTATCGACTAGTCGTCAATCATCTGAAGTCTAATAAATGTGTTTGTACAAGTAGTAAATATAAATATCATTTATGATATTTCATTATTTATTGAAAACTAAAATGCTGTATCAATATTTATTGTGATGTTTAATTATGCCACCATATGTACAAAAAAAACAAACATTTCTTATCACAAATTCACTAAAACATCCCAGGTACTAAATCACTATCTTTAAGCCTCATGGTGATCTGGTAATGTAGCTTTGACAAGTCTTTATTTTAATTACTAATTTTGTTGAATAAATAATATGTAAATCATAATATGTTCATAAAATTAAAAATCAAAAACAGTTACCTCTCGTCACCCATCTTTCCATGAGCTTTCTCATCATCTCGTAGCTTAATTTTTTCCTTCTTTTTCCCTTTCCTGTGATGAGGTCCTTGCCGGAGGTATGAAAGAATCTGAGTCAGTTTGTTGATCACTATATCATTAGTGGTAAGTGTAGTCTGGGTCTGATAAAAATAAGATGGTAGTATTGTACTCTATAGTCATCCTAGTACTTAGATCAGTAGTCTAATGAGTTAGTAGAGTATCTTCCTAACATTTTTCACACTTAGTTCAGTGGTGTAATGAATTAGTAGAATATCCTGCAAACATTTTTCACACTTGATAAGTGGTCTAATGAGTTAGTAGAATATCTTTCTAGCTTTTTTCACACTTAGACTGATAGTCTAATCAGTTAGTGTGATATCTTTATAACATTTTACATACAATTTGTATAGTTCTAATACACAACAAGACTATACTTGTATATGTATCTAGTTTATAGAAATGTAAGAAAAGTTACAAAAGTTTCCAAAATTAATGTATTTTACACAATACTTAAACAAGCTGATATTTCTGATTTCATAAGTAGTAAAGAAATGTTGACATAAAAGAAGTTATAAGTTTAGTTGCTAAATTAGCTATGCAATTTCACAAATTTTATATGTATGGTGATTTTAACTGTCAACTACTTATCACATTGGAATTATATTTATATAGGAATTGAAAAATAAGTAGTTTTTATTCTTATGAATTATTCAGCAGGCAGTTTGAGATTCTAACAATGAATATTTTCTGAATTTCTTAGTACACATACCTCAATGATTGGGCAGTCAGCCTTGCTACGAAGTCGAGTGGTAGGAATATCACTCTCTGCGTATTCATCTTCCAAGTCAATAACGTATGCCATACGTCCCGGAAGGAAGAGATCATTCTTTTCAACTTGATATCCACGAAACAAGAGACGATACAAGTTTCTCCCTGTAGAGAAAACATTAATTACTAGATTTATTAAGTTAGCAAATAAACAAAGATTGGATGGGGGAGGCTGACAAAAATAAACAATGAAAAAATTAAGTTCTTGAAACAAAAACATCTAAAGACAGTAAAGCAAAATTAAGAGCTGTGATACAGGACATATAATGTCAAGGAAAACAGAAAGAAGTGAGAAGAAGGCAAAAAAATCAAGTCTAGAAATTAAAAAAACAAGGTTACCCTATTAAACTAAAGAGAAATCTAGGCTTCCATGGGAAGAACAAAAATTTTATTGATTAGACTAAGATGCTTTCAGAGACAAATAAAGAATGAGAAAGACATTAAGAAGACATGGGAGCATAAAACAACAATTAAATGTAATATAAACTATTGTAACATGTTTATATCTACAACCCAAGTAAGATTAGGCAATAGGAAATAAAGGTTACTTAAAAAAGTGTAAAAGAAACCCATACAAGCAAAAATTAAGATATAAGGAGAATTAAGATTGCTTTATATCATTAGAAGAGATCAGAGGAAGAAGCATGAATAAAAGAGCTCCACAAGAAAAGAAATAAAGGAAATGAGCAAATATATAGAAGGGTAAAGTTGTGATAGTAAAAGATTACTTAGGAACTTTGGTATAATAGATACAAAACTATAGCACCAAACTCAGTAATGGAAGCCTAAAGTAAAGTGGCTCAAAAGGAATACAGAAAGTTCATGTATGGAAATATAAAGTGGCTTAAGATGAAAAAATGTACCCAGTAACCTTGATGGGATAGAGAAATACAGAAATATGGTGGAACAAGAGATCTGCAAAGCCATCATGAACCAGACTTGGAAAGGGTACTAATAAAACATTGTATAAGATTATATTCAGTGCATACCAAAATAGAAAATGCAACTCACCCATTCTGGTCTTGAACTGCATATCTTCTTCGTCCTTTATTCTGAAAGTAAACTTTTATGTAATGACTTTCATCATTCACTGTAAAAAGAAAAGCCTAGACCTATAATTGTATGTTCTAGACTTACTCATGAGAATGCTTACAGGACTCTGAAACACATTAGACCTGCAAATATGCCACTTCACACAAACACCTTTAGTTATATGTTCGAGACTTACCCATGGGAATACTTAAATATCTATCAGACCCTGAAATACATTAGACATACAGATATACCAGTTCACACAAGCACAATACAATCAACTTCAATAAATTATTCCATTTGTAAAATAGAAGAACACAAACTCATTCATTAACTCCTTTCTTTTGGTGACCCTTTTCTGAGCATGTCACAAGATTTTACTTAGTTACATTAACAATTTAATTAAGCTATTTTATGATCAATGTTTGTCAATGAAATCAGCATTAAAATGTACATTATAGTTCAAAGTTTTATATTACCTAACTTTTAATTCCTTTATTTCAAAGGAATTAAATTTTAAAGTTTTGTTTTATTGTCTTATGCTCCACAAATTCAGAAATGTTAAATTTGTGTACTTCTAATTTGAATAGTTCTTGACTTACATTTAACTTATAAGTGAAAATGTAAAGACAAGCAAAAAAAAAGATGTTTTAAGATTACTTCACAAAATATTAAAAAGTAGGTACATTTATGTCTTAATTTTAAACATTTTATTGTAATGTACCACAGATTATATAGTATAAGCTAATGACAGTAGCTACAGTTAGTACTATCATAGAGAAAGTGAAAGAAATATATATATAATCATTTAACTTAAATTAAAAAGAACTTTTCATGTTCACTATGGTGGTCCTAGGGGTTGTGCAAATGAAATTTGAAACCTATATGTTGGAAAAAAGTATTTTTTTATACTTCTGTTGTTTTATTGATTATGAGAGAAGGCTAACTAGAGATAAAGTGAACATATGACTTCAAAGTGACAAGTGACAACTTTACATTTCATATACACACAATTATACAAAACTTAAACCATACGTTGTTTTCATGATAACTTTTTCCATTTCTTCCTCTTCCTTCTCTTTGCTGGTGATTTCACTTCTCACCTATTGACACAAAAACAAAGGTAAATACCAATACTATACAATGTCACAAGAAAGCTTACATTAATGGTAATATTAAATTAAATGTAATTTTTGCTACTAATTTCCTCAGTTCCAAAAACTAAAATCTTTTTTCTCAACTTCCTTATAAAGGAAGCTTCATGTAAAATTAAAAATAAATTAGAATAAAAAAACCTTTTCAGCAAATTAAATAGAAAAACGCTACCAAAAGTTATTTTCATAAAGAGTTTTCACATTACACATTTTATTCAAACAATCACTTTCACACAATAAACTTCTTTACAACTAAATGACAACACAAAGAGCACAACATCAAGACCAACATACACAAACCTAATATACTCCAAAAAAACATAATCAAGATCAATATATAGAAACATAATCTACTCCAACAAAAGATAATGAAGATGTGTACCTAAAAACCTAACCTTTTCCAATAAAATATAATCAAGCTCCAAATACAAAAACCTAATGTCCTGAGACAAAAAAAATCAAATTCTTTGTATAAAAACATAACATTAGGAAAGAAAATATAACCAACACCAACATAAAGAAACCTAACCTTTTTATATTAAAGATCTAGCATTATGCACCAAATTTGTCAATATAATTAAATATGATAACAATAAATATATAATAAATCAAACTTTCTGCAGTAAAACTTAACCAAAACCTATACAACTTTACTAATCTTCTGCATCAGACTTTAAACTATATATATACCCTACTAACCTTCTGTAACAAAGTTTAACCTAGACCTATGAATTATACTAACATTCCATAACAAACTTTAACCTAGACCTATATACCTTACAAACCTTTTGTAACAAAGTTTAACCTAGACCTATGAACCATACTAACCTTCTCTAATAAAGTATAACCTACACCTATATGCCCTACTAACCTTCTCTAACAAAGATTAAACTAGATGTATCACTCAACTCACCATCTCTAACAAAGTTTCACCTAGACAAATACCCCCAACTAACCTTCTGTAACAAAGTTTAACCCGTTACCTGCCGTGGCCATTTTGTCTTATCGTGAGGGCAAAATCACATTTCTGAATTGAAAAAAATTATAGAGAAATTATCTTTTCAGATTTTATTTTTGTAAATAGTAGCATAAAATTCAATTATATGTACAAAATTGTATTATTTAATGTAGTTTAAAGAGGAATTTAATGAAAAAATTCCTAAAATACGTTTTAGATTGTAAATAAGTGCTTTCTAAGAAAATTTTTTTCCAAAAATTTTTTAAGATATTTCCTTCTACTTCAGCACTGGTCCTGCCATCTATGATTGGTATCTAAACTTTTTTCTAGTCTGTTTTCTTTATAAAACTGCGGCTGGGCGTGTTAAACCTCGGTTGTAAAACTTTTAGCCAATCCTAGTCGAAGGTGTTAATTTCAGTACCAATTATTCCAATTGCTGTATCTCACATTAGACAAATCATAGGATGATAAGGAAAGCACGTGATGAAACGTTGTCCTCTGGAATTTACAATATGAATGTGGGTGGTGCTTATTATAGTAACTGCCATTTTATGTAGAGGTTGTATTTAGTACTGGCCAATAGTGCTTTTCTATAAGCGTTAGAAAAATTGCTTCTGGAAAAAACTGCATGGGATGTACGTAACTTTTATTATTTCTGTATAGTAGCTTAAGTCATGCTGTATCGTATATCTATTTACATTAATCATTATATTGAAAAATTAACTCAAAATAGAAATATTTTTAGGAAAGAAGTTGATCCACGATTGTTAGGGTTAAGAGCTATCGAGTGGCGAGTGCAAGGTCTTTACATGAATTAGAATTAGGACTTTGAACTGAAAGAGTTTGTGATTTTTTATATTCTTTTGAATTTAAATTTGTAGTTTTAAGTTCAATAATTTAGCATAATTTTATATTTAGTTCATAATAATAATAATATGATTCAGTATTTAGAATGGTAAACTTGTGTGATTTGTACATAATACTACTAGTACTAGTACCACATAAGAATTTTGTATTTTTCCTTCTTACAATCTTTGCTTTGTAGTAAGACCTACACTTCTGTTGTTATTGCGTTAGAACGAAAACAGTCTAACATATATATATATATAGTTTATTCTGATATCTTGCAAATGGTTCAAACTCAGTGTACATGTGACAACAATAAAACCCATATGTTGGTTGTGAAACAGGCTAAATACATTCATCTCAATAATACAGGGAAGTTATGACATTCTCACAGTTGGGGTCTCAATACACTGAAGAGCTAAAGTTTCGAATTCCAACATAAATCTTGCCTATAATGAGAGGAATGTGACCAAGACTAATCTTTTAAGTGCTGTAAAGTAATTTTCTTTGTGTAATTTTCTTTGTAATTTATGGTGTCTGCATCATTTGGTAATCTCTTCTAACAGGATGTATCAAGTAACAAGGGGTCAGGCTCAGGCTCAGGCGATGTTTATTGAAACCACCTGTACTATAAACTGTTACATACATTCACTAGTAGTGGCAATTAGTTTTGTCTCTATAGTGAAACAATATACACAAACATATGTTGAAATAAACTTGTTTGAAAGTTCAAATAAATGATATTCAAATACCGAAAAGCTTTCTTACTATCATATCTACAGTAATGTTCAAATGCGCCTGCGCTGAACGAGAATGACTCCCAACAGGGGTGAGATAGTTTACAGAAAACGTACAAAGTTCACGCTGCTGACCCCACGGTTTAATCAGTCTATACACCCTATTCACCTTCTGTAACAATGTTTAACCTAGACCTATATATACCCTACTTACCTTCTGTAACAAAGTTTAACCCAGACCTATACACCCTACTAACCTTCTGTAACAAAGTTTAACCCAAACCTATACACCCTACTAACTTTCTGCAACAAAGTTTAACCCGGACCTATATACCCTACTAACCTTCTGTAACAAAGCTTAACCTGGACCTATATACCCTACTAACCTTCTGAAACAAAATTGAACCTAGACCTATATACCCTACTAACCTTCTATAACAAAGTTTAAACAAAATATATACTTTTTACTAACCTTCTATAACAAAGTTTAAACAAAATATATACTTTCTACTAACCTTCTATAACAAAGTTTAAACAAGATATATACTTCCTACTAACCTTCTGTAACAAAGTTTAAACAAGATATATACTTCCTACTAACTTTCTGTAACAAAGTTTAACCTAGACCTATTATATTCTACTAACCTTCTGCAGCAAAGCATAGTCAAGACCTTTCACCAAATGTGTATGTTCCATATCACCACCCAAGAATTTGGACTCCTGAATCATCTGGCGACGACGTTCAGCAGCATCCATACCTCTAAAAGAAAATAATTAAGACTTAAATACACATGGAAATGTATTATGCAAACCATAGCAGTAACAGCAAAGAGTTGTGTACATTTACATTATCATTCAGCCATTCTACACAACCCTTTAACCTTATCACTATGGGTCATGTGTCAAAGGCCATGTCATTGTGTTTGTGCATTCTAGATTTTATTGAATACTATTTCATGAATTTATGTCACTAAGTTTGGTATCAAACTGTAGATTATAATCAAATTTTAGTATTATAGATTATTCAACTTCTTAATTTATTTGTTTGTGATGACAAAATACAAAGTCTATAGTTTTGTACGAATTAGGAACTTAAATTACCAATATTAACAAGATAGAATATAAAATAAGAACCTCGTATCTTTTCTATTTGCTCATGTACTAAATCAAGACCCCACTCACCTCTTTCTATTTTTGGAAATAGTCCCTTATATATACACTTACTTTTGTACATGACATGTGACTAATCAATCGAAAACTGAGAATGTTCCCTTAGTGGCTTTCTGAGCCACTTTCAAGCGTTAGGATGTGATCTCATTCATTCAAAAGTAGATTCCAAGGAGGAAGATTATGTCTTTAGTCTGCTCGGAATTTCATATTTTTTATACCAAAATACAGTTTAGTTACTAAGCTTGATAAATTATAGTGGAATTCTATGATATTGATATGACAATTTATGATTCTTTTGGTTATTCAACTGTATATATAAAACCTAAAAAAAATTATTTTGTTTCATATCCTCCAGGTGTGAAAATTTAAAAGGTTTAGCAACCTACATAAAGCAGCAACTGAGTACAAAGGTCGTAGCTATAAGAGATATTTAATTGCTTTACTTCATAATTTACTATTCTATGTTTTAAGAAAGATAAGTTTAAGAACAGACTATATTTTACAAAATACTAGTCCAATAAAACACAGCCAACACAGGTCACTTTGTAAAGGCAAATTTTATATTCTTGGATACAGTAACATGAGTGCACATGTGTTGTGTCATTGTAATTTCTGTATTTTTAGTCAGGCACGACTGGAAGTCAATATAATAAAAATAATAAATATATATATATAAATGTATAATGTTAAGACATTTAAGCTATTTAGAATAAACATCTGTGTTTTCCTGTTATAATTTGTAGTCGTTCTAAAATGAAAAAAGCATAATCTATACTTATTTCCTAATTTTTTATGGTGGTTACGAGGTCGGTCAAATTGACAGACCCCATATAGACAATCTTCATCTCAGTAAACATCTCAGAGACTGATAATGTTTATTTTTCAAGGAAAATTAATGCATTTTGGAAAGTAACAAAATATCTGTGGGTGCTAATTGATCACCAATACTCAGTAATAAAAATGGCATGTATAAAACTATAGTTATGAACAGTTGCCTATTTCAACAATATATATATATGCTGTTATACCATACACACACAAATATACAAGAATAATTACTCACCTGCACAAATCATGTGCATAAGTAACTTGCTGCTCATAGCCAACCACAATGTCAATGTAAGTGTGTGTCTGTCCACAAATGTATGTGAATAAAATTTGTAAAATTCCAGACAATATATAATCATGGATTAAGAATACATGGTACACAGATAAGCACATGAAGATTTGTGGATAGAGCAGACATATATAACAGTAGGTATTGCATACACAAGTCAACACAAAAGAGACATGAACATAATGAAGTCTGAACAGTTATCCTGGTTGACTAAACCAATTCAGGAGATAAATGTTATGCAAAAACAAACATAACAGACAAGTGAGCATTAATATCTGTATACAGTGTATAACACACATGTGAGTGTTGATGACTGTACAGATGAGAAGTGGGTGCTGATGTCTGTACACATGGTATAACAGGGAAGTGGGTGTTGCTGTCTGTATACATGGTATAGCAGAGAAGTAGGTGTTACATTTGTATATCTGGTATAGCAGAGAAGGTGTGTGTTGATGTCTACATACATAGTACAGCACAAAAGTTGGTGTTATATTTGTATATCTGGTATAGCAGAGAAGGTGTGTTGATGTTTATATACATGGTATAGCACAGAAGTTGGTGTTATATTTCTGTATGTGATATAATAAAGAAGTGGGTGTTGGTGCCTGTAGACAGGGTATAACAGAGAAGTGAGTGTTGATGTCTGTATAGTTTATATAACAGAGAAGTGGGTGTTATATTTGTATATCTGGTATAGCAGAGAAGGGGTGTTGATGTCTATATACATAGTACAGCACAGAAGCTCATGTTATATTTCTGTATGTGGTATAATAAAGAAGTGGGTGTTGATGTCTATATACTTCATGTAACAAAGAAGTGGGTGTTGAAGCCTGTATACAATGCATAACAGAGAAGTGGGTGTTGATGCCTGTATACAATGTATAACAGAGAAGTGGGTGTTAATGCCTGTATACAATGTATAACAGAGAAGTGGGTGTTGATGTCTGTATATATAATGTAACAGAAGTGGGTGTTGATGCCTGTATACACAGTATAACAGATAAATAGGTGTTAATGTCTGTATACATGGTATAACAGACAAGTGGGTATTCAAGTCTGTATACATAGTATAACAGACAAGTGAGTGTTCATGTCTGTACACACAAACATATATAACGTAATTTTATCTAAAACTCACGATTTGACATCAGGAGCTACAGCTCTATATCCTGCAGTTGATGATATAGGATCTTCACTCTGGTAGTCTTCGGCATTTCCTTCTCTTCTTTCCTTTGCCTAAGTAAAACAGATAGAGATTTTAAAAAAATATATTGTTTCTCCACGCTACAAGTAAATGGTGTAACTATTTCATAGTCGAGTTCAGAATTTTTACATAAAAGAAATGATAATTGAATAAACATGAATGGTATACCAACAAACACTGACCACACTGTCCTTTGAAATAAATAATGCCCCAAAAGAGTAAAACAGTTTTAATGCAAGTCAAGCAGAAAAACTGATAATAACAATAGGCAGGATATAAGTCCCACAAGAAAAAAAACTAAATCAACTATTAGTCTACTAGACTGTGACGAACAGGTGTTAAAACAACACCAAAAACTAAAATAAAGTATTAATCTATTGCACTACTTTATATCCACTGTTAAAGTACAGACTATTTCCACTATTAAACTATACATTTATAAATATACAGAATAGGATGGACCACATTTTAAACTGTACATGCAATATTAAACTACAGAGTTATAAATATCGTGTTCAAGATGGACCATATTTGAAACTCCTGTAGGCCCACTACTGTATCTGGATTTATAAATATACAGTACATGATGATCCACATTTCAGACTGCACAATTTCCACTATTATATTTTCAGACTTATAAATATACAGTTCATGACGATCCACATTTTAGACTGTACTACTTCACTGTTATATTTACAGATTTATAAATATACATTTCATGATGAACCACATTTTAAATTGTACATGCACTATTAAACTACAGATTTATAAATATCATGTTCAAGATGGACCATATTTCAAACCCCTGTATACCCACTACTGTATCTACAGATTTATAAATATACAGCACATGATGATCCACATTCTAGACTGCACTATTTCCACTATTATATTTACAGATCTATAAATATACAGTACATGATGATCCACATTATAGACTGCACTATTTCCACTATTATATTTACAGATTTATAAATATACAGCACATGATGATCCACATTATAGACTGCACTATTTCCACTATTATATTACAGATTTATAAATATACAGCACATGATGATCCACATTATAGACTGCACTATTTCCACTATTATATTTACAGATTTATAAATATACAGCACATGATGATCCACATTATAGACTGCACTATTTCCACTATTATATTTACAGATTTAATATAAAGTTCAGGATGATTCGCTGTTATAGTCATAACTTATTACCAAATAAAGCTAAGTTGGAAGTTCCTATACTTTACTGAAATAACAAACACACAAACAGCCAGAATAGTTGATTTTATGTTAATATAATGTAGTTATAGTTCCCAGTGCAATCAATTAAAAGAAAATCTAATTTAGAAGGATTATTGTAAACCATACAAAATGAACAAATTCAATTTACTTACTCGATCTCTGTATTTTCTAGAAAGTTCAGCAAGTTTGTCTTCTTCCTGCTTCTTAAGGTCAGCATAGTATCTGAACATCAGAAAAATAATCATTACATTTGTTGGTTTTATGGGGCCAAGTTATTTACAGTAGGTGTCTGTGACTTGTTGTTGATAAATGTCAACAATAAATGGACAGCACACAATTCATTAGTTTTAACCCATACACTGTAGCTAGGAAGTGTATTTCCCAGAGCTCCCACCCACTCACACTGTTTACGTCTTCCTCTGCTGGGTCCAGGTTCTTCATCTTGACTATCATCACTAGATGGACAGCTAGTATCCTCTTGTCCCGTTGCCTCTTCATCATCACGAGTTTGAACCCAACTCGACTCACTTTCACTTTCTTCTAAGCTATTTGAATCAAGTGCATCAAGCATATTTACATAGTAATTATGGTTACTTCTCATCAATTTAGCAACATGGGTACAGTCGGCACGCAGTTGCTGTACATTCCACTGAGGCATCTTGTTGTTTACTGAAGGGCTGAGTGGAAAACATTTAGGGAAACTATATATCAACATTAGGTGGGATGCCAAAAATTACTTTCCAAGTAATTTTACTATCATACATCATGCATGGCCATTTTGAATGACAATGGGAAAAATTTGTCCCAGCCACAGAGTAAGGGTTAGAATAATATATTCAAAACGAGTCAAACGGATGTACAAAAATTCTTTACACTATAGGATATCACAGTTGTATCTAAAACTCTAAATAATTCTCTTTTCTTGTCAAAAGTCCACACAGGCTGGTTCAGTTATTTTAGAATCCAATTGACAAGACAAGTGTTTCTTCTCTATCTCTCTTTCTCACAATAGAATCTGTGATAAATTCTCTGTTACCCTGTTGGTTACCACGGTTGTATCCAAACTTTAAATAATTGTCACCTTTTCGTAAAAGTCCACACTTCAATTACTTTAGAACACCCTCTGACAAGACAAACTATTCTCCTTATCTCTGTTAAACTCTGAAACTCACTTTAAATATTGCCCATTACAGCTAAACTAACAATCACATAGTCTAACTTCATGTTCACTAACTTAACTTTTTATTGACTTACTTCTGTATCTGCACGTATTTATAACATGTGACAGAAAAATCTAGAAATATCTAGTGCTCTAGTAGCAACAATATTACACATAAGAAAAACTTAGAAGGTTTGAGTATGATGACATCAACAATATTACACATAAGAAAAATTTAGAAGGTTTGAGTATGATAACATCAATAATATTATGAAAGCCTAGCATAACAATTAAACTGCATACACAACATATGACTCTTACTGAGTTAAGTAATGAAATTTGTCGTAACTATTGCTTTTAAAATAATTAACAATCAACACTCTTCTTATGAAAACTATATAATCATCAAATATTAAGTCACAAAAAAAACTAAATAATAACTCTTAAACTAAACAGTCTTGTATATCCAAAAACATTTGTGTTTTCTTTGATCAGCAGATAACTTAGTATTATCAGCCCTTCATGTTTGACAAGCACCACCACAGTGATGCTAGAATGCCCTCACAAAATGAGTTTTTCAAGGATTTCTTAGAGCCCCCATCAAAATCTATCATGATGCCTGTTGTTCAGGATGCATTACTTGACTTTTTATAATTACCATGAAATAAATACTTTTGAATTCAGTTATTATTTATCACAGCAATGGTCACATACAATCAGCTGTTTTTTGTACACACAGAAAAGCTCAAAAATAAGTGTGTGTGACTCAGTTGTCTGATACAACTCTGATACTTTAATTGTAATTGACCTAGACTAGTAATGTTACATGCATAGTAATAATTCACTTTCAAACTAGTTTGTTGCATATAGATATCAAATACTTGCAACAGAGAAACTAAGTCAATGTTTTAAAGTTTAAATTACAAAATTGGATATTAAAAAATTCAGACTAGAAAGAAGAGTTTTAGCAAATTTGATTTCGACCTAAGTTGCATTTGATGAACTACTTTCTGTATGACACAAGGCTTCAAAGGTTGTCATAGGTTATTGGCATGCTGTGAACGTCTCCATTTATCTAGCAAAACTCTGGTGTGTTGATAGAAAAACAGTGCAATTCAGACAATACAAATTAAAATTAACATCTGTTGTCCAATTTTGCAAACAAAGAATCAAGATGAGGCATCAGCTACTACAGCCATGAACTGTTTGGTAGGGTTGTTTACAATGCTCCTGTATTTTTCAAATGTGAAGGACTGGTATAATGGATATCCATAAGTGGCAACCGATAGAAGTGGACATACTGTTTCTATGTATAAAATGAAATAAAGCTCTTACCCCTTTCCAGACGGGTCACAAGTGAAAGGCCATGTCACTGCGTTTGTTGACTCGCATTCAAAATGTTATTAACTACTATTTTATAAATTTATTTCAATAAGTTTGGTATCAAACTGTAGATTATAATTCAAATTTTAGTATCATACATTACTCAATTTCTTAATTTAAAAAT
>NW_013667880.1:100706-102331 GCF_000517525.1 Limulus polyphemus | reverse complement strand
CATTTTTAGGAATGCTCTTATATAAACACTTACTTCTATATATGACATGAATAACCAATCAAAAGCTCAGGATGTCCCCCTAATGGCTTTCTCAGCATTATAATGTGTTTGAATGCCATCTCTTTCTTTCGAACCAAGATTTCAAGGAGGTAGGTTGTGTCTTTAGTGTGCTCGAAATTTCATATTTATTTGGACTGAAATACAGCTTAGTTACAAAGCTTGATAAATTATAGTAGAATTCTATGGTATTGCTATAGTAATTTATGATTTTTTGGTTATTCAAAAGTATATATAAAACCTAAAAAAATTATTTCATTAGATATCCTCCAGGTGTGAACATTTAAAAGGTTTAGAAACCTATGTCAAGCACCAACCAAGTACAAAGGTCATAACTAGAAGAGATAATTGTTTGCTTTACTTTAGTTACTATGTTTTAAGAAAAATAAGTTTAAGAACATATTTCTAAATAGTAATAATCTATATATATATATAATGTATAATAATTGAAATGTGACTGTATTTTACAAAATACTAGTCTACTTAAACACAGCCAAGACAAGTCAGTTTGTAAAGACAAAAGGTCAGTTTTATATTTTTTGGATTCGATAACATGAGTCACGTGCTGCATCATTGTAACTCCAATATTGTTAGTCAGGCACGGCTGAAAGATCAATATAATAAAAATAATAAATGTATAATGTTATGTGATTTAAGCTATTTAGTCTAAACATTTATGTTTTTGCATTATAATTTGTTGTCATTCTAGAATGAAAGAGGTATAATTTATATCTATTTCCTAATTTTTTATGTTGGTTATGAGATCAGTCAAATCTACCAAACCCGTATAGAGATTCATTACTGAAAATAACAGTTAATACAAAGTTTTTTCTTAAGAAACGTTTAATAACCATCTGGACATTATAAAGACTTTGTATGTGAAATTTGAAAATTTTCTGATGCATAAAAGTATTTTTAATCTCAAAATGAAAATTACTTTGCATGTTGGATAGGCAAATTGCGAGAAAAAAAAGGAATAAGAAAAACATTGCTTTACAAACCTTAACACTAAATAAAACAATTTGATATTTTGCATATGAAAGCATTGTAATGTTTAATGATAACCTGCCAAATTTCATTAACATTAACTTAAAAGTTATAGCATGAAAACTATAACAAGCACAAAATGGTAAAGAGGCAGAGACAGTAGTTAGACATTTCAAAGGGCAATAAAACATTTAATTATAAATAGATATATACTGTTATGAATTTAGAGCTACTTAGGATAAACAAATGTAGTTTCATGTTACAATATGAAGTCACTCTAGAAAGAAAAAAGGGAATTCAGGTTTACTTCGATTTTTTTTTTTTATGGTTATGAGGTCAGTCAAATTGACCGATCCAGTTTTGAGATAGGGTAGAGAAAATAACAGATAAATTATGAAGATTTAGGGGAAAAAAACGTTTGAAATCATTTCGGAGGTTTTAGGGATTACACAAAGGAAATTTGATATTTTTGAGATGACAAAAAAATATTTTTAATTTTAACATGTAAATTACTTTGCACACGGACTATTCAAAACAAATACTCAATATATTCATGGACAAATCTTTTATTAAAATACTTC